>NC_053489.1:553994238-554001738 GCF_905171775.1 Rana temporaria
TCTAACGATAAGGGTGACATAGCTCCAAGAACTGTGGCGGATTTTACGTGAATTATTGGTGTGGACACATCAAGTGGTGGTCCCACTACAGATATCTCTGTTGGAATGTAGTCATGATCCTTTATTATTATTTCCTCATTTGCAATTATGCACGTTGATTCCTCGGATCTGTCAAGTGGTAAATCAAATAATGCAGTTTGTGTGGAAGCATCGGCTTTTACAACATTACATTTACATTCTAATAATAATCCTGTTGATGTTGAAGCCTTCTTCATAATCGCATTTTTTATTCTGTTCAGTTTTTTCTGCCACTTATTTTCAGCTGATCTTATCATAAGTGTTTCATCAAAAATTGTAGGCACAGCATCTGCTTTTATTTTTCTTTTTTTTCCTTGGCCACTAAAAGATTCTTCAACGAAGTGCACTGAACAAAATCGGTAATTATCGCTACGTTTGTCATCTAGAATAAGTGGAATGTATTCTTCTATCATAGAATCCTCCATTCCTGCATTTCTTAGCCATATCCTGATCCTCTGACTATCCTTTGGGAAGGTAATATATTTTATACCCTTCTCAAGTTCCTTAGAACCAGTGTGGTTTTTGCACACTAGAGCAAAACAGCCCGGCATTTCTAAATAATGGATAATAAATCATATTATAAATAGTTGGACATAAGGTATTATAAGTACATATACTTAAATTTTATAATTACAAAATTAAATTTAACTTTAAAACTAAATATTATTTTTTAAAAAATAGTATAAGTTTTAAATTAAAAAAAAAAAAAAGTTTTTTAACCTGAATGTCAATATTTTTAGGTCAATAAGTTAATATAAAAATACATTTTTTTAAAACAAATTAAAATAAAATATTATAAAAGAAAAATAAAAACAAAAATTAACTTTACAAAAAATATTTTTATTTATATTACACATCATAAACATAGTGTTTATAATAGAATATACATGATAAGTTTAACATTCATTAAAAAGAGACAAAAGTGAACGAGGGCGAAGAGTAAAGTGTAAGAGGGCGAGAGAAAAGTGTAAGAGGGCGAGAAAAAGTGTAAGAGGGCGAGAGAAAAGTGTAAGAGGGCGAGAAAAAGTGTAAGAGGGCGAGAGAAAAGTGTAAGAGGGCGAGAGAAAAGTGTAAGAGGGCGAGAGAAAAGTGTAAGAGGGCGAGAGAAAAGTGTAAGAGGGCGAGAGAAAAGTGTAAGAGGGCGAGAGAAAAGTGTAAGAGGGCGAGATAAAAGTGTAAGAGGGCGAGAGAAAAGTGTAAGAGGGCGAGAGAAAAGTGTAAGAGGGCGAGAGAAAAGGGTAAGAGGGCGAGAGAAAAGTGTAAGATGGCGAGAGAAAAGGGTAAGAGGGCGAGAGAAAAGGGTAAGAGGGCGAGAGAAAAGTGTAAGATGCAGAAGAAAAAGGTGTAAGATGGCGAGAGAAAAGTGTAACAGGGCGAGAAAAAGTGTAAGAGGGCGAGAGAAAAGTGTAAGAGGGCGAGAGAAAAGTGTAAGAGGGCGAGAGAAAAGTGTAAGAGGGCGAGAGAAAAGTGTAAGAGGGCGAGAGAAAAGTGTAAGAGGGCGAGAGAAAAGTGTAAGAGGGCGAGAGAAAAGTGTAAGAGGGCGAGAGAAAAGTGTAAGATGCAGAAGAAAAGTGTAAGAGGGCGAGAGAAAAGTGTAAGAGGGCGAGAGAAAAGTGTAAGAGGGCGAGAGAAAAGTGTAAGATGCAGAAGAAAAGTGTAAGAGGGCGAGAGAAAAGTGTAAGAGGGCGAGAGAAAAGTGTAAGAGGGCGAGAGAAAAGTGTAAGAGGGCGAGAGAAAAGTGTAAGAGGGCGAGAGAAAAGTGTAATATGGCGAGAGAAAAGTGTAAGAGGGCGAGAAAAAGTGTAAGAGGGCTAGAAAAAGTGTAAGAGGGCGAGAGAAAAGTGTAATATGGCGAGAGAAAAGTGTAAGAGGGCGAGAAAAAGTGTAAGAGGGCGAGAGAAAAGTGTAAGAGGGCGAGAGAAAAGTGTAAGATGCAGAAGAAAAGTGTAAGAGGGCGAGAGAAAAGTGTAAGAGGGCGAGAGAAAAGTGTAAGAGGGCGAGAGAAAAGTGTAAGAGGGCGAGAGAAAAGTGTAAGAGGGCGAGAGAAAAGTGTAATATGGCGAGAGAAAAGTGTAAGAGGGCGAGAAAAAGTGTAAGAGGGCGAGAAAAAGTGTAAGAGGGCGAGAGAAAAGTGTAATATGGCGAGAGAAAAGTGTAAGAGGGCGAGAAAAAGTGTAAGAGGGGCGAGAAAAAGTGTAAGAGGGGCGAGAGAAAAGTGTAATATGGCGAGAGAAAAGTGTAAGAGGGCGAGAAAAAGTGTAAGAGGGGCGAGAGAAAAGTGTAAGAGGGCGAGAGAAAAGTGTAAGATGCAGAAGAAAAGTGTAAGAGGGCGAGAGAAAAGTGTAAGAGGGCGAGAGAAAAGTGTAAGAGGGCGAGAGAAAAGTGTAAGAGGGCGAGAGAAAAGTGTAAGAGGGCGAGAGAAAAGTGTAAGAGGGCGAGAGAAAAGTGTAATATGGCGAGAGAAAAGTGTAAGAGGGCGAGAAAAAGTGTAAGAGGGCGAGAAAAAGTGTAAGAGGGCGAGAGAAAAGTGTAATATGGCGAGAGAAAAGTGTAAGAGGGCGAGAAAAAGTGTAAGAGGGGGGGGAAAAAGTGTAAGAGGGCGAGAGAAAAGTGTAATATGGCGAGAGAAAAGTGTAAGAGGGCGAGAAAAAGTGTAAGAGGGCGAGAGAAAAGTGTAAGAGGGCGAGAGAAAAGTGTAAGATGCAGAAGAAAAGTGTAAGAGGGCGAGAGAAAAGTGTAAGAGGGCGAGAGAAAAGTGTAAGAGGGCGAGAGAAAAGTGTAAGAGGGCGAGAGAAAAGTGTAAGAGGGCGAGAGAAAAGTGTAAGAGGGCGAGAGAAAAGTGTAAGAGGGCGAGAGAAAAGTGTAAGAGGGCGAGAGAAAAGTGTAAGAGGGCGAGAGAAAAGGGTAAGAGGGCGAGAGAAAAGTGTAAGAGGGCGAGAGAAAAGTGTAATATGGCGAGAGAAAAAGTGTAAGAGGGCGAGAGAAAAGTGTAAGAGGGCGAGAGAAAAGTGTAAGAGGGCGAGAGAAAAGTGTAAGAGGGCGAGAAAAAGTGTAAGAGGGCGAGAGAAAAGTGTAAGAGGGCGATAGAAAAGTGTAAGAGGGCGAGAGAAAAGTGTAAGAGGGCGAGATAAAAGTGTAAGAGGGCGAGAGAAAAGTGTAAGAGGGCGAGAGAAAAGTGTAAGAGGGCGAGAGAAAAGTGTAAGAGGGCGAGAGAAAAGTGTAAGAGGGCGAGAGAAAAGTGTAAGAGGGCGAGAGAAAAAAGTGTAAGAGGGCGAGAGAAAAGTGTAAGAGGGCAAGAAAAAGTGTAAGAGGGCGAGAAAAAGTGTAAGAGGGCGAGAGAAAAGTGTAATATGGCGAGAGAAAAGTGTAAGAGGGCGAGAAAAAGTGTAAGAGGGCGAGAAAAAGTGTAAGAGGGCGAGAGAAAAGTGTAATATGGCGAGAGAAAAGTGTAAGAGGGCGAGAAAAAGTGTAAGAGGGCGAGAAAAAGTGTAAGAGGGCGAGAGAAAAGTGTAATATGGCGAGAGAAAAGTGTAAGAGGGCGAGAAAAAGTGTAAGAGGGCGAGAAAAAAGTGTAAGAGGGCGAGAGAAAAGTGTAAGATGCAGAAGAAAAGTGTAAGAGGGCGAGAGAAAAGTGTAAGAGGGCGAGAGAAAAGTGTAAGAGGGCGAGAGAAAAGTGTAAGAGGGCGAGAGAAAAGTGTAAGAGGGCGAGAGAAAAGTGTAAGAGGGCGAGAGAAAAGTGTAAGAGGGCGAGAGAAAAGTGTAAGAGGGCGAGAGAAAAGTGTAAGAGGGCGAGAGAAAAAAGTGTAAGAGGGCGAGAGAAAAGTGTAAGAGGGCGAGAAAAAGTGTAAGAGGGCGAGAAAAAGTGTAAGAGGGCGAGAGAAAAGTGTAATATGGCGAGAGAAAAGTGTAAGAGGGCGAGAAAAAGTGTAAGAGGGCGAGAAAAAGTGTAAGAGGGCGAGAGAAAAGTGTAAGAGGGCGAGAGAAAAGTGTAAGAGGGCGAGAGAAAAGTGTAAGAGGGCGAGAAAAAGTGTAAGAGGGCGAGAGAAAAGTGTAATATGGCGAGAGAAAAGTGTAAGAGGGCGAGAAAAAGTGTAAGAGGGCGAGAAAAAAGTGTAAGAGGGCGAGAGAAAAGTGTAAGATGCAGAAGAAAAGTGTAAGAGGGCGAGAGAAAAGTGTAAGAGGGCGAGAGAAAAGTGTAAGAGGGCGAGAGAAAAGTGTAAGAGGGCGAGAGAAAAGTGTAAGAGGGCGAGAGAAAAGTGTAAGAGGGCGAGAGAAAAGTGTAATATGGCGAGAGAAAAGTGTAAGAGGGCGAGAAAAAGTGTAAGAGGGCGAGAAAAAGTGTAAGAGGGCGAGAGAAAAGTGTAATATGGCGAGAGAAAAGTGTAAGAGGGCGAGAAAAAGTGTAAGAGGGCGAGAAAAAGTGTAAGAGGGCGAGAGAAAAGTGTAATATGGCGAGAGAAAAGTGTAAGAGGGCGAGAAAAAGTGTAAGAGGGCGAGAGAAAAGTGTAAGAGGGCGAGAGAAAAGTGTAAGAGGGCGAGAGAAAAGTGTAAGATGCAGAAGAAAAGTGTAAGAGGGCGAGAGAAAAGTGTAAGAGGGCGAGAGAAAAGTGTAAGAGGGCGAGAGAAAAGTGTAAGAGGGCGAGAGAAAAGTGTAAGAGGGCGAGAGAAAAGTGTAAGAGGGCGAGAGAAAAGTGTAAGAGGGCGAGAGAAAAGTGTAAGAGGGCGAGAGAAAAGTGTAAGAGGGCGAGAGAAAAGTGTAATATGGCGAGAGAAAAGTGTAAGAGGGCGAGAGAAAAGTGTAAGAGGGCGAGAGAAAAGTGTAAGAGGGCGAGAGAAAAGTGTAAGAGGGCGATAGAAAAGTGTAAGAGGGCGATAGAAAAGTGTAAGAGGGCGAGAGAAAAGTGTAAGAGGGCGAGAGAAAAGTGTAAGAGGGCGAGAGAAAAGTGTAAGAGGGCGAGAGAAAAGTGTAAGAGGGCGAGAGAAAAGTGTAAGAGGGCGAGAGAAAAGTGTAAGAGGGCGAGAGAAAAGTGTAAGAGGGCGAGAGAAAAAAGTGTAAGAGGGCGAGAGAAAAGTGTAAGAGGGCGAGAGAAAAGTGTAAGAGGGCGAGATAAAAGTGTAAGAGGGCGAGAAAAAAGTGTAAGAGGGCGAGAAAAAAAAGTGTAAGAGGGCGAGAAAAAGTGTAAGAGGGCGAGAGAAAAGTGTAAGAGGGCGAGAGAAAGGTGTAAGAGGGCGAGAGAAAAGGGTAAGAGGGCGAGAGAAAAGGGTAAGAGGGCGAGAAAAAGTGTAAGAGGGCGAGAAAAAGTGTAAGATGCAGAAGAAAAAGGTGTAAGAGGGCGAGAGAAAAGTGTAAGATGCAGAAGAAAAAGGTGTAAGAGGGCGAGAAAAAGTGTAAGAGGGCGAGAGAAAAGTGTAAGAGGGCGAGAAAAAGTGTAAGAGGGCGAGAAAAAGTGTAAGATGCAGAAGAAAAAGGTGTAATAGGGCGAGAGAAAAGTGTAAGAGGGCGAGAAAAAGTGTAAGAGGGCGAGAGAAAAGTGTAAGAGGGCGAGAGAAAAGTGTAAGAGGGCGAGAGAAAAGTGTAAGAGGGCGAGAGAAAAGTGTAAGAGGGCGAGAGAAAAGTGTAAGAGGGCGAGAGAAAAGTGTAAGAGGGCGAGAGAAAAGTGTAAGAGGGCGAGAAAAAGTGTTACAGTAGAGGGGGGGATAGAATTACAGTAGAGGGGGATAGATTTACAGTAGAGGGGGTGAGAATCGAAAACCAGTACACTGGGGGGGAAATAGAAAACCAGTAGTGGGGGGGGGGGGGGGAAGAATAGAAAGAAAGTAGGGGGGGGGATTGAAAGACAGAGGGGATAGACGGTATATATTGATGGGACAGTGGGGGGACAGAGAGACAGTAGAGGGGGGCCATAGACAGAGGCTGAGTGAAAAAAAAAAAAATGAAATTAAATTTGAGAAAAAGCAGACAGACATTACAAAACATTTTACTAACAAACAAGTATTTGTATGGTTTTAATAAAATTAAAACCAATCGTCATAAATACAATTCAAAAAACATTAGAGGGGGGGATAGAAAACCAGTAGAGGGGGGGGGAGGAGAAGAGGGACAGTAGAGGGGGGAGGAGAAGAGAGACAGTAGAGGGGGAGGAGAAGAGAGACAGTAGAGGGGGGAGGAGAAGAGAGACAGTAGAGGGGGGGGGGGAGAAGAGAGACAGTAGAGGGGGGGGGGAGGAAGAGGAGAGACAGTAGAGGGGGGGGGGGGAGGAGAAGAGAGACAGTAGAGGGGGGGGGAGGAAGAGGAGAGACAGTAGAGGGGGGGGGGGAGGAAGAGGAGAGACAGTAGAGGGGGGGAGGGGAGGAGAAGAGAGACAGTAGAGGGGGGGGAGAAGAGAGACAGTAGAGGGGGGGGGGGGGAAGGGGAGAAGAGAGACAGTAGAGGGGGGGGGAAGGGAGAAGAGACACAGTAGAGGGGGGGGGAGAAGAGAGACAGTAGGGGGGGGGGAGAAGAGAGACAGTAGAGGGGGGGGGAAGGGAGAAGAGAGACAGTAGAGGGGGGGGGAAGGGGAGAAGAGAGACAGTAGAGGGGGGGGGGAAGGGGAGTGGGGGAGAGAGAGACAGTAGAGGGGGTGGAAGAGAAGAGAGACAGTAGAGGGGGGGGGGAGAAGAGAGACAGTAGAGGGGGGGTGGAAGAGAAGAGAGACAGTAGAGGGGGGGTGGAAGAGAGACAGTAGAGGGGGGGAAGAGAAGAGAGACAGTAGAAGGGGGGGGGGAAGAGAGACAGTAGAGGGGGAGGGGGGAGAAGAAGAGAGACAGTAGAGGGGGAGGAGAAGATAGACAGTAGAGGGGGAGGGGGGAGAAGAAGAGAGACAGTAGAGGGGGAGGAGAAGATAGACAGTAGAGGGGGGCCATAGACAGAGGCTGAGTGAAACAAATGAAATTAAAATTTGAGAAAAAGCAGACAGACATCACAAAACATTTTACAAACAAACAAGTATTTGTATGGTTTTAATAAAATTAAAACCAATCGTCATAAATACAATTCAAAAAACATTAGAGGGGGGGATAGAACAGTAGAGGGGGGGGGAGAGGAAAAGAGAGACAGTAGAGGGGGGGGAGGAAGAGGAGAGACAGTAGAGGGGGGGGAGGGGAGGAGAAGAGAGACAGTAGAGGGGGGGGAGGGGAGGAGAAGAGAGACAGTAGAGGGGGGGGGGAGGGAGAAGAGACAGTAGAGGGGGGGGGGAGGAGAAGAGAGACAGTAGAGGGGGGGGAGGAGAAGAGACAGTAGAGGGGGGGGGGGAGGAGAAGAGAGACAGTAGAGGGGGGGGAGGAGAAGACAGACAGTAGAGGGGGGGGGGGGGAAGATGGGAGAGATCAGTGGCAGAGATATATACAAAAGAATAAAGATAATGTGAGCTGTAAGGGATAGAG
>NC_053489.1:554306738-554489238 GCF_905171775.1 Rana temporaria
CTCCCACGCAGCTCGCAACTTAACTTTAACGGACCTGTTGACACGAATATCTAGTGGCTGGAGTTCTTTGGTTAATCCGCCAGGAATGATGGCAAGCACCAAATTCGTTTTCTTCACTTGGGTTTTGACAGTATCGGTCAGATGGGCGCGCATGGAGTCATAGATCAATAGGGACGGAGATTTGTTTGCAAAAGCTATCCGGTCTCTTGACGTAAACCTCTCTCAGCCACTCACTCATCTTCTCCTCGTCCATCCAGCCCTTTGGGTTAGCCTTGATGATGACGCCAACCGGAAAGTTTTCTTTTGGCAAAGTCTTTCTCTTGAAAATGACCATGGGTGGTAGTTTCTGGCCATTAGCCTGGCAACCGAGAACTACAGTGAAAGACGACTTCTCGTTTCCTGTAGTGCGTATAGATACCGTTCTGGTCACTGGACCAATAATGCGATTATTCGGCAATCGGAATATCGCGCGATTATTTTCTCCGCCCTTCTTTTGCATCAGAGCCAATCAGAGTTCTCCTACCGCAGTTGTCGAAATTCCGCAATAAATATCGCATTCGCATTTTGCGAAATTTCGATAAAATATCACGAATATTCTGAGCCAATCAGAGGGCTCCTACCGCAGTTGTCGAAATTCCGCAATAAATATCGCATTCGCATTTTGCGAAATTTCGATAAAATATCACGAATATTCTGAGCCAATCAGAGTGCTCCTACCGCAGTTGTCCAAATTTCGCAATTATTTTCGCATTCGCAATAGCGAAATTTCGAATATGGCGTATTCTGCTCAACACTATTTGTGAGAAAGTTAAAGGATTTTAAGTGCGCCTTATCGTCCGAAAAATACAGTAGTAACATCTAAAAGCAATCCTGAGCTATGTACAGGTAGTATCTATATAGAAACAGTTGTATTAGAGAATAGATGGCTAAAAAGTAGAACTAATACAGCGCAAGAGGTAGTATGATGAAAATCAGCCAGGAATCTCACAACATTTTACTAGGGCAATGTAAAACTATAAAATTCCCAGATATTGTAAGAGAGAGCGCTCTCAGTGTTTTGATAGTCTGTTTTATTGAGTTTGTCAATAAATAAATAATGTGTTTTAAAGGGTTAGTTCACCTTTACTGACTTTAGCTCAAAACATCAAGCATAATAGCTTCCTCGGTAAATAAACATGTCCTGAAAATGGCAGGACATACTGGATGCTCTGCCCTAGAAACTCACAAACGCTCGATACATCCTGCCATCTGAGGTTGGAGAATGGAGGGCAATGAAATGAGCAACTGGAAAAGTAAACATTCTTTCCTTACATTCCCTGCTCTGTGTGATATTCATGGTTTACCCAGTAATGAACTTTTTCGGTATCTACAGATTAAAAATTTCTATACGCCAATCAATTATCACAGTTCGAACGGATCTGCAAAAGCGACCCTCATACTAGAGGTCTGATCTCAATTATTTATAAACATCTTAATTCCCCTCTCACAGATACTAATTTACCCTTATATACTACAAAATGGTCACAGGACTTAGATAAAATATTCTGCAAAGAGGACTGGGATAATATTTGGTTGACCACTATGCACTCATCCCCAAATTGCTATGCACTGGAAACAAACTTCAAATTCTTAACACGCTGGTATATGGTACCAGCAAAAATAGCTAAATTTCTCCCTACTTATCCAGATACTTGTTTTCGTGGCTGCACATCTCCAGGTACTCACTTAAAAATCTGGTGGGAATGTCGAATAGCTCTAATGTTTTGGATCAAAATATTCAATATGGCCTCTACTGCCCTGGAAAAGCACTGTTAAACCTTAAGCCCCCTGAACTCACTCGGACTCATTTCCAGCTACTTGTATATCTGACAACTTCGGCTAAACAAACCATAGCTAAGGCATGGAAATCTCAAACGCTAAACACCGAATGAATAGAGCCCTTGACTTCCACAAAATGTCGGCTATTGAGAATGATATTATTAAAAATTTCTATAAAATTTTGCAACCGTGGGTTAATCATAACCTACCTTCCGATTTTGATCAATCTTTTTTGATGCCTTGCTAATAGTTTTTTAATTTTTACTTATTTTTTTGCGCCATTTATTTTATTTTTCTTAGTGTGTTCTTTTTTTTGGGGGGGGGGGGGGCTGGGGTCGGGCCACCTTTGGGAGAGAATCCTACTTTTATCTTCCCTTCTTCATTCCTCTTCTTCTTTCTCACTTCTTCCTCTCCTTCTTTTCTTAGCAATTTCCTTTTTCTTTTCTGCTTATTATTCATCAACAAGTACATTTGGGATTATTTCTCTCTTGTTTTTTTCTACAATTGCCTGCATATATAATTTAGAGTTTGGACTATTTACCTAATAGATTCCTTTATTAATACGACCCATTTTTTTAGGGTAAGTTCAGGAATTTCAGAAAAAACGCACAGGAGATGTATGCTCCTTTTCTTGTATGTCACGATAACTATATTTATCTTCTTTACCTTTCTCATATTTTATTTATTTATCTTTCCTCTCACGTGCCCCCTTCCATCCACAGTTTGAACCCATTAGGGGTGGATGGGTGGTCCGGAGGCACGCTAAGCCTGATATAAGGTATAGTCCTTTTTTTTATTATTTTCTTTAGTCCCTTATACCTGACATTTGCATTTTTTCGGTCATTATTGTTATGATCTTTATCCCATATTTGCATTCTTTATACTGCATTTGTAACTTGTTTTCTTATGCAAAACTCAATAAAACTATTAAACAAGGAAAAGTAAACATTCTTTTACACACTGGAGTACTGCATATTGATGCCCAAGGACACTAATGCTTGGGGAAGTTTTTATTAAAAGTCAGTAAAGGCAAACAAAGGGCCAGATCCTCAAAAGGGATACGCCGGCGTAACTGCTGTTACGCCGTCATATCCCTGTTTCTAACTATGGAACTGATCCACAGAATCAGTTTTCCATAGTTAGGCAGAAGATCCGACATGTGTAAGGGACTTACACTGCCGGATCTTAGGATGCAGTACCGCATCCGCCGCTGGGGGCATTTCGTGTCGAAATGCCGCCTCGGGTATGCAAATTAGCACTTACGGAGATCCACGAAGCTTTTCAGCTTCGTTTTTTCTCCAAAAGTTTTAGTTTGCAAACGCAAAATTAGGGCTGCTTTTACAAAGTGTAAACTGTTTACACCATGTAAAAGCAGACCCTTCTGTCCAGCGACGTGATTTTTTTTTTGTTTTGAATTTTTTTTTTTCGCCGTATCTTTTTTTTTCCCGACGCAACTTTATTGACCCGTCGCGATCCACAAAGCTCTGCGTAACGTAATTTCGCGCTATGCACGTTGGGAAAATTACGTCACGAGCATGCGCAGTACGGCCGGCGTGGGAGCGCGCCTAATTTAAATGGGAATCGCCCCCTGTTGAAGAGGAACGCCTTGCGCCAGACGGATTTAAGTTACACCGCTCAAAATTTCTAGGTAAGTGCTTTGTGGATCGGGCACTTAGGTAGAGATTTTGCGGCGGTGTAACTTAAATGCCAAAAATTACGTTGCGCCGGGTTTTTGAGGATCTGGCCCTAACTCTCTAACTCTACTATTTCTGCCATTTTTGATGGCTAACACATTGCAGCTTTATGCACATATTAGAAACTGTAGAAATGGTCTATAAACATCCTGTTTAGTAGCTATTCTTTTCCATTTACTGAATAGTTAGTTTCAAATGGCATGCTCTATTTAAAAGCAGTTGCCTTTAAATGTAAAACCCTTAGTCTGTACACTCACCAAACAGTATGGTACTTCTGAACTTTAATGTACACGATGAAACACAGCCTCCTCCTCTACATTAACTAATATCAATGGGCTGCCCTAGGTAAAAGGCATTACTATGTTATAAAATTAATTGAACTCTACATTTACACTTTAAACCTACTCCCCTGTTTCCTGCTTTACATCTGGTAGCCCTCTTTAGGTATGAGTCAAACAAACAGCTATTTAATGCTGGAATAAAATACACAGAGCCAAACACACAACTATTTAATGATGGTATAAAAAGAAAAAGAGGGAGATACACTATATTAAACAGACCCTGTTACCAAGGTGTGTCAGATAGCATGTATCATCCTGGGTTCTGTGGTTCTGGGTTTATCTGACATAGCCAGGAGTGTTAAAGAGCAGCACAGTGTTTCTTTGACCGTCTCTTCATTAAAGTGATTGTAAAGTCTCTTTTTTTTCAATAAAATAACAAACATGTTATACTTACCTGCTCCGTTGCAGTGGATTTGCACAGAGCAACCCAGATGCTCCTCTTTTCTGATCCATCTTCTGTGTTCATTGCCCCTCTCTCCTGTCGAGTGCCCCCGTAGCAAGAAGATGGCTATGGGGGCACCTGAGCCGAATCACATCTCCCTGTGTTCATTCAGACACAGAGCTGCAACCCAGTCCCACCCCCTCTCTCTCCTGATTGTCTGAATGACTTTTATGGACAACTTTGGGAGCCAATGGTGCAGCTGCTGTGTCTCAGCCAATCAGGAGGGAGAGTCTCGGACAGCCGACACATTCGTGGAGATCGCTGGACAGAGATGGGCTCAGGTAAGTATTAGGGGGGGGCTGAGGGGGGCTGCCGCTCACAGAAGGTTTCTTATCTTAACCACTTGCTTACTGGACACATATACCCCCCTCCTGCCCAGGTGAAATTTCAGCTTCCGGCACTGCGTAGCTTTAACTGACAATTGCACGGTCATGCGACGTGGCTCCCAAACAAAATTGATGCCCCTTTTTTTCCCCACAAATAGAGCTTTCTTTTGGTGGTATTTGATCACCTCTGCGGTTTTTATTTTTTGCGCTATAAACAAAAAAAGCAACAATTGTTTTTTTAATTTCTCAGTTTAGGTCGATACGTATTCTTCTACATATTTTTGGTAAAAAAAAAAAAAAAATCGCAATAAGCGCTTACAAAATATGGGACATAATTATTATTATTATTATTATTATTTTTTTTAATAGTAATGGCGGCGATCTGCGATTTTTTATTGGGACTGCGACATTATGGCGGACACATCGGACACTTTTGACACATTTTTGGCGCCATTCACATTTATACAGCGATCAGTGCTATAAATATGCACTAATTACTGTATAAATGTGACTGGCATTGAAGGGGTTGACACTAGGGGGTGAGGAAGGGGTTAAATGTGTACCTGTATTGTGTTCTAACTGTGGGGGGAGGGGGTGACTGGGGGAGGTGACCGATGCTGTGTCCCTATGTACAAGGGACACAGATCGGTCTCCTATCTCCCCTGACAGGACGTGGAGCTCTGTGTTTACACACAGAGCTCCACATCCCTGCTCTGTCATTACCGATCGCGGGTACCTGGCGGACATCGCGACCGCCAGGCACGCGCATCGGCATCTCAGGGACGAGCCGGGTGTGCGCGCGCCGCCGCCTGTGCGCTCACGCGCCCCCCAGTGGCCAGAGGAATCCAGGACGTCATATGACGTCCTGTTGGATTTTCAGAGCCACAATGAAGCCGTCATTTTACAATGGCCCGGGGCTCAGGTGGTTAATATCTGGTGAAAAAGTCATCTAATGCTGTTTTTACCATGCTTCGTGTATGATAAAAATATGTCCACAACTTAAGTATGCTTTTAACAACTTCAGGACCATCATGTTTCACCCCTTTCCTGTCCAGACCATTTACTGTGAAATTTGGACAATTTCAAGGTCGTGAAATTTTATATCATTTTTTGAGACCGCTGGAGCTTTCTTTTGGTGGTATTTATTACGTTTTTTTATCTTTTATTTTACTATTTCAGCTTTTACTATGTAGTTGTTTTCTTTACTTTTTGCTAGAAAACATATACAAATTACTCTCAATTCATAAATATTGTCTGTAACCTGGCACTTGTTACATAGTTAGGTTGAAAAAAGACTCAAGTCCATCTAGTTCAACCAATATAAATAAAAAAAACTCATACATTCCCATATACACAATCCTATGAAAAAGGGTGTGTGTGTGATTCTGCGTAAAGGGAAGAGAGTACTGAATGGGGGAGAAGAACTTCTGCCCCTACAAATTACTACCACCTAGGTGGAGTATGATGATGAATTAAGAATGGAGTAGGTATGGCGCTGTTCTAGTAGTGCCTTGTGCTAATTAATACAAATAAAAGTGACAAGTGCTGCTTATTCCTATAATGGAACTATGCATAAAAGTAAAATAAAGTGCTGATGGGGTGCTACACCCTCCGCCGGGTGTTACCTATTGCAATATAGTGTGCTAATAACAACCCTGTACCCACAGTTGATCCAGAGGATGGCGAAAAAACCCAGCAAAGCATGATCCAATTTGCTACAGCAGGGGAAAAAAATCCTTCCTGATCCCCTGAGAGGCAATCAGTTTTTCCCTGGATCAACATTACTTGTAAATGTTAGTACCCAGAATCCAAGCCTTTTTTAAAGCAATCTACTGAGCTAGCCAGAACCACCTCTGTAGAGAGTCTATTCCACATTTTCACAGCTCTTACTGTGAAGAAACCTTTCCCTATATAGCGGTACCCTTGTGAGGGCTGCTGAATGCTGTGGTCCATCTGTCACCCTGCCCAGCCAGGCACACAAGTTCTCATTCACCCCCAGGCAGAAAACCAGTCTTTGAACTTTGTTTGTATTTTTATTGAGGGAAATAAACTTGGATGGTGATGGGATATTCATGAGATGCCCATATGATTGCAGAAAAATATATTTGGGACTAACTATATACACCTCTGGTATATACAACAGCACATCACTTGCTTACAGACTATCTCTCCTCAACACCTCCAGCACATCACTTGCTTGCACTTGCCAGACCAGCTAGCACTGAGATTTAGGCCTGAGACTGGCTAAACCAGGCCTTAGCACATGCCTTTTGCAGGCAGGGATCGCGGGCCCCTATGGTGTAGGAAAAATATGATAGTCCTTAGGGCTAGCTGTCCATGTGGCTACTGCTCCCAGTACCACATCTTCAGGCACGACCACCCCTCCTGGCTGAAGCTGCCCCTCTCCACTGCCCTTGCCACCACAGTCCACTCCACTGGCTCTGCCCCCATCCCAGACTGCAATCTTCCAGTCCTCTCAGGTGTGCTCCCATAGTCCTCTCCTGACTACATATCACTCACCAGCCCTCTTGGCTGCGACTTGTTTTTCCTACTTGGAGATTTGCCTGGCAGAGCTCTCCCGCTGTTCTCTTTTGCTCCTCCTGTGCCTTCTATCTAGGTGTCACAAAGTATGGTGAACAGTAGTGGACCACAACTGCGGTTAGCAAAAGATTCCAATGCACCTCTCTATGTTATGTGAGATTTCAGTATTGGACCCCAGGCGTCACTCCAATCAGAGCACAGGAATTTGGGGGTTCTCTACATCATCTCTCTCACACAAAGGAATGCGTTGAGCTACTAAGGGAGGACGTATTACAACATGTGTCCTATCCTTAGCGTTAAAAGATTTTAATGCACATAAAGATTCCAATGCACTTCTATTTGCAAGTGATTATCAGTACCGGACCCCAGGCATCACTCCAATCAGAGAACAGGAGTTTGGGGGTTCTCTACATCATATCACTTTAACATAAAGGAATACATTAGGCCACTAAGGGTGCAGGTATGAAATATCTTCAATCCTTAGCATAGAAAATTTAAGGTGAACATGTTCAGCAACTTAGGGCGTGGGCCCATAAACAAGTAATAACTTATGTCAAGCACATAGTAAATAGGAATAGTGTGGGCAACTGATAGTTGCGTAAGAGAGGCAAATATAGCTCAGCTAAATAGAAAGTATATGTTCCTTTAAGATACTTCACAGCAAGCAACTGAGGACACAACAGACAATCCCAAGTAGTATGTTAGGGCCTGATCCACAAAAGGGATATGCCGGCGTATCTACTGATACGCCGTCGTATCCCTGTTTCTATCTATGGAACTGATCCACAGAATCAGTTTCTCATAGATAGGCAGAAGATCCGACATGTGTAAGGGACTTACACTGTCGGATCTTAGGATGCAGTACCGCAGCTGCCGCTCGGGGCATTTCTCGTCGAAATCCAGCGTCGGGTATGCAAATTAGCACTTACGGAGATCCACGAAGCTTTTAAGCTTTGTTTTTTCTCCGTAAGTATTAGTTTGCCGTCGCAAAATTAGCGCTGCTTTTACAAAGTGTAAAGTTAGTACACCATGTAAAAGTAGACCCTTCTTTCCCGCGACGCTGTCAATTTTTTTATTTTAGTTATTTTTTCCCGCCGCATCTCTTTTTTTTCCCGACGCAACTTTTTTTACCCGGCGCGATTCACAAAACTCGGCGTAACGTAATTTCGCGCAATGCACGTCGGGAAAATCGCGTCGGGGGCATGCGCAGTACGTCTGGTGCGGGAGCGCGCCTAATTTAAATGGGACTCGCCCCATTAGATTAGGAACGCCTTGCGCCGGACGGATTTAAGTTACACCGCTCAAAATTTCTAGGTAAGTGCTTTGTGGATCGGGCACTTAGGTAGAGATTTTGCGGCGGTGTAACTTAAATGGCCAAAGTTAAGATACGGCCGTTTTTTGTGGATCAGGCCCTTAGTTCTTAGTAAGCCAGAGTCAACTACAGCAATTGATTAGAAGTTATATATGTAGTAAATAATACTAGGCACTACAAGTGAAACAATTGCTACTTATCCGTTTGCAGGGCTTGAGTCTTGCTGTATGTTAGCAGCTGTAGGATTCCATAGTGTAGGGTGGCAGGAAGGAAGATATCTTTAAGGTGTCCCCAGTAATGGCAGCATGAATGCAGTGAAGGCATTAGCTAGACGGCCATAGAGTACAGTAAGGCACGTTTTGTAGCATGGGGATCGATGGTGCCAGTAGTTGTAGCGTGGCCGGGTACGGCTGTCATTTGAACTACTGGTACCATCCATCCCCTCAAGTAAACAAGCAGCACAACCTGGATCCATGATGCCTCTCAGCTACCCATTGCCTCCATCCACGCTGACCATCTTACTGCTGTGGCTGGGGACACCCTGAGATATGCGGCATCAGGGGACCCTCCATGACAGAATCCCGTTACTGCTGCAATACTCTGCTTACTGGAGAATACTCGTCCTCTGCAAACGGATAAGTATCATTGCTACATTACATTTGTTGCTCTTGAATTACCTGGATCATATATAGCCTTGCTATGTACTGTATTTGAAACTGCCTTTACTTTTACTAGTGTGCACCTTGAGATTACTTAACCTGCCTCCTTGAAACAGTTGTGGAAAATCTTAAAGGGACATATACTCTTAAACCATTTAAGCTTCAATTGTTGCTCTCAAGTTAATGCTACTTGCATACAGTATTCTCATATGCTATGTGCTTGACATTCGTTGTTATTTGTATATGGGCTTCCACCCTAATATACTGAACATGTTCATTATACCTTTTCTTGACTAAGGTTGGAACGTATGTTGTAATACCGCCTCCCTTAGTAGCCCAATGCATTTCTTTATGTTAAGTGATATGATGTAGAGAACCCCCAAACTCCTGTTCTCTGATTGGAGTGACGCCTGGGGTCCTGTACTGATAATCACTTGCATAAGAGAAGTGCATTGGTATCTTTAATGCAGTTGTGCTCGCTGATCTTCATCAACTTTCTATGCTAGCGGTTGGAGGCATGTTGTAATACCTCCGCCCTTAGTAGCTCAATGCATTCCTATATGTGAGAGAGATGATGTAGTGACCCCCCAAACTCCTGTTCTCTGATTGGAGTGATACCTGGGGCCCAGTACTGAAATCTCACATAACATAGGTAGGTGCATTGAATTCTTTCCTTAACCGCAGTTGTGGTTCACTCCTGTTCACCGTAGTTTGTGACACTAGGACACCTCCGTGAGTTGTAAATGGGTCCCATCTGCACCTGAGCCCAGGCCCAAGGTCAACCACCCCCAGACTGGGGAGCTTCCTCAAAGGCTACGGCAGCCGAGCACTCCATTTCCAGCTCCCTTCTGAACAATTCCTCCCCAGCTGGGCTGACCCTAGGTATTTAGGGATCCTGCCCCCAACAATCCAGATTGGGGAACACCCAACAAAGCTCCACTTCCCCCCTCCACCTTCCTTTTCAGAATATTCTAGAAGGCTCTGGAAAGAAGTGGGAGGTCTGGGTGATGCTGTCTGTGAGTCTTCAGCTCTGCTCTGAGTCACTCCCAACCCAGATGAAAACACACCTAGGCTTGGCTGCTAGCCAAGCCTGAAAATGTACCTACTCTCACAAAACATGAATAATGGTATGCTACAATTCTGAGTTTTTAATGTATTTTTCTAGAATATCCCCCCAGAAGAAAACCACAACTACATGGGTCGAAACGCATTGAGAATAAATGTGGCTGCCATTCTGTAATGTAATGTTTTACTCCACTGTGTCATCATGGTTATGTATTATGAAATATGTCTTTTTAAACATACATCCAGAGCTCATTTTTTAAAAAAAATATGAATTTAAATTCATTTTTTGTACAATAAAAATTGTTTTATTAAAATCACTATTTTTGATAAATTAAATTTTCTGCTAAAAAAAACCTTAAGGAATCATCCCATCCTACTCTCACAAAACTCTAGCCATTCTACTTCTGGGACACTATAGGGTGCTACACCTATATGGAGATAAAATCTATTTTCCTTTAGATGTAAAGAGTGCCCCCTTATCCTCTGTAATGACCTGAAGGAGGAAGTAAACTTCCATCTTTTGCTTTTACCTATAGGTAAGTCTATAATAAGGCTTACCTATTGGTAGTGTAAATATCTCCTACATATGCACCCATTAGGAGATACAGTCCTGATCAAACGTTTAAGACCACTTGAAAAATGGCAAAAAAATCATATTTTACATTGTTGGATCTTAACAAGGTTCCAAGTAGAGCTTCAACGTGCAACAAGAAGAAATGAGAGTGAGACAAAACATTTTTTGAGCATTCAATTAATTGAAAATAACGAATAAACTGAAACAGGCTGTTTTTCAGCTGATCAAAAGTTTAGGACCACACCTCCAAAAAAAACTAAACCCCCCCAAAACAGAAATCCAACTTCCAAACATGAACTCAGTAATGAGTAACTCCGCATTTATTGTTGATCACTTCAAAAATTTGTTTCGGCATGCTTGATGCAAGCGTTTCCATGAGGTGAGTGGGAACATTTCTCCAAGTGCTGAGGACAGCCGCACGAAGGCCATCTACTGTCTGGAACTGTTGTCCATTTTTGTGAACTTCCCTTGCCATCCATCCCCAAAGGTTCTCAATTGGATTTAGATCAGGGGAACACGCAGGATAAGCCAAAAGAGTGATGTTATTCTCCTGGAAGAAGTCCATTGTCCTGCGGGCATTGTGTCCTGTTGAAAAACCCAGTCGTTACCACACAGACGAGGGCCCTCAGTCATGAGGAATGCTCTCTGCAACATCTGGACAAAGCCAGCGGCCGTTTGATGCCCCTGAAGCTCCATTGTTCCACTGAAGGAAAAAGCACCCCAGACCATTATGGCGCCCCCTCCACTGTGGCGCGTAGAAAACATCTAATGCTGCGTACACACCATCACTTTATGTGATGAAAAAAAACAACGTTTTTAAAAACGTCACTTTAAATGACCGTGTGTGGGGGGAAACGTTGTTTTATGTCTTGTGAAAAACGACAAAAAAAAATTGAAGCATGCTTCAATTTTATGTGTCGTTTTTCAAAACGTCATTTTTTACTTCACAGAAATTGACCGTGTGTAGCAAAAAACGACGTTTAAAACGACATTTTTACACCCGCGCATGCCCAGAAGCTAGTTATGAAGCGAGCTTCAATGGAAAAACGTGGTGAACGTAACCTCGCTTTGCTAGAGCATTGTGAAAAAACGATGGTGTGTAGGCAACTTCGTCTTTGAAAATTGAAGTTTCAAAAACATTGTTTTTTACTTCACACAAAATTTCGTTTTTTTTTCATCACATAAAGTGATGGTGTGTATGCGGCATAAGGTGGGATCTGCTTGTCATGCCAGTAACGTTGGAAACCATCAGGACCATCAAGGTTACATTTTTTCTCATCAGAGAATAAAACTTTCTTCCACCTTTGAATGTCCCATGTTTGGCGCTCTCTTGCAAAGTCCAAACGAGCAGTTCTGTGGCATTCAAGGAGACAAGCTTTTTGAAGACGTTTTTTTGTTTTTGAAGCCCTTGAGTCTCAGATGCTGTCTGATGGTTATGGGGCTGCAGTGAGCACCAGTAAGGGCCTTAATTTGGGTCGAGGATCGTCCAGTGTCTTGATGAGAGACCCTGCTTATGCAGTTCAGCAACCCGACCACGTTAAAAAAAGGAGAGTTTTTTTGCCTTTGCCATCACAACGTGTGACTGCCTGACAGAAAATGACAATGAATCCACATCTTTGCACAGATTTAGCCTTTTAAAGGCATGTGGTCCTAAACTTTTGATCAGCTGAAAAACAGCCTGTTTGAGTTTATTCATTGTTTTCATTTAATTGAATGCTCAAAAAATGTTTTGTCTCACTCTCATTTCTTCTTGTTGCATGTTGAAGCTCTACTTGGAACCTTGTTCAGATCCAACAATGTAAAATAAGATTTTTTGCCATTTTTCAAGTGGTCTTAAACTTTTGATCAGGACTGTATTTACATTACATGCAGCCAGTGGCATCATTGGTGCATGCGATCTGAAGGAACGGCCACCCGTGCCATTCCATCAGAGCCCTCTGTGGTGAATGGTGGCTCTTGCACACATGCACAGGAATGACACCATCGTGGCTCGCCAGTCATAGGGCCGAAGTCCGCCAACCACGCAAGACAGGTGAAGATGGAAGCCCTTGCAGCGCTGACTTCTCAGCACGGGAGGGCTTTGTTTTAAGATAAGTTTAACATAATGTGCTATTATGAAATGCATACTAGCACTTTATGCCTTTACATTGCAAGTTCCCCCCCCAAAAAAGGCCAGTGGTTTACAACCGCTTAAGGTGAATAACTCAACACCAACTTCACTACATGGACCCCTTATGTATTTGTACATGTTGATCCTATCCTCCCTTAATCTCCTCTTCTAAAGTGAGAATAAATTCAGTTCCTCTTATCTTTACTCATAGCTGAGCTCCTCCATGCCTCTTATCAGTTTGGTTACCATTCTATGCACTTTTTCCAGTACCCTGATATCCTTTTTTCGAACTGGTGCCCAAAACTGAACTGCATTGTTTGTTGTAATCAGGCATTGGCACTGGATATAATTAGACTCTGGTACTGTATTTAAGCAGCCTTGCTTGACCTAGCTATTACATTGCAGTGGCTGAATGGAAGGTGGTTACATTTGTGGGGCCCATTGTTAAGAGAATAGTATTCTTATAAACATACTGATTGAACTAATAATCAAGATTTAATTTGCCCAGTACCCTGTCACATTTGATTGGGCATATTAAGTTAAATCTGTGGTCTTTGGATATAATAAATATTTATTATTAGATTCTTGTTCTTCCATTTGTGGCCAGGTAAATATATTACGTTGTTTCAGTGATACAATGAAAGGGTTATAAATAAGGTTTTTATACTTGACATTTTGTTTCTTGCAAAAACCTGTGAATAATTTTGACTTTTTTCTGTTTTCTTTTTTGTTGTGGCACAGTAAAGCCTCGTACACACGATTGGATATCTGATGGAATTTAATCCGTCTTGCCTACACACCTTGGGGCAAATCCACAAAAAATCTGCCTAACTTAACTTTTAGCAGTTAAGTTACACTGGCGGAACATTTCTACCTAAGTGCCCGATCCACAAAGCACTTACCTAGAAATTTTCGGCTGTGTAACTTAAGTGCCTCCGTCGCAAGGCGGTTTTCTCATCCAGGGGGCGATGACAATTTAAATGAGGCGCGCTCCCGCGCCGGACGTTCTGCGCATGCGTGTGACGTAATTTTTCCCGACGGGCAGCGCGCAAAATTACGTTACGTCAGGCTTTGTGGATTGCGACGGGACAATAAAGGGACAATAAAGTTGCGTCGGGAAAAAAAAAAGTTACGCGGCGAAAAATAAAATTTGAAATTTAAAAAAAATAGCGGCGATCGAAAAAAAGGTATGTTTTTACAAGGTGTAAACAGTTTACACCTTGTAAAAGCATCCCTAATTTTACGCATGCAAAACGTAACTTACGCAGAAAACACAAAGCTAAAAAGCTTTGTGGATCTGCCTAAGTACTCATTTGCGTACGCAAAGCGGCATTTCGACTCGAAATGCCCCCATCGGCGGATGCGGTACTGCATCTTAAGATCTGACAGTGTAAGTGTCTTACAGATGTCAGATCTTATGTCTATCTTTGGAAAAATCCTTCTGTGGATCAGTTCCAAAGATAGGCACAGGGATACGCAGGCTGAACAGCAGTTCCGCCTGCGTATCTCTTTTGAGGATTTGGCCCCATCAGTCGAAAATCCGACCGTGCCAAAACGCGATGACACTACGACGTGCTAAAAAAAATGAAGTTCAATGCTTCCGCGCATGCGTCGACTTGATTCTGAGCATGCGTGGATTTTTGACCGATAGACTTCCACACAGACGATCAGACGTTTTTTTATCCATAGGAAAAATTTAAAACATGTTCTATTTTTTTGACCGATGGAAAACAAACCGATAGGGCCCACACATGATCGGTTTGTCCGATGAAAACAGTCCATCTGTCTGTTTTCATCGGACAAACAGATCATGTGTACAGGGCTTAAGTGTTTCATTATTCTCCTTATATGTTAAGATAGTAAAATAGCAATCATATATGGACAGTGATTATTGCCCCTACTGACTGCTATTTTGAATCAATTGTTTTTGGTTAGGACACGTGAGGGAATAAATATGCCTCATGTAATTAGCACTATCAGCATCTTTTACTATGAAGCAGGCTAAAGATGAAGTAGAAAAAGCTTTTTTTTTTCCTTTAAAAATTATTTACAGTGTACAGCAATAGCACAGCAAAGCATCAGCATTTAGCTCTAAAATAATAATGCTTTTCTCCACCTTGTGGTTGTTCCACAGAATTGTTGTGATTTAGAAATGCTGGCAAAAAGGAAGTCCTGAAGCCAGTACTTATGTACTGTATGTTCAGATTGATCCAGCATCAAAGGAAGATACAGGAAGAAACATACTTGTTGTAACCTATTTCAGTTGTTTCTTAATTTCAATTCAGTAATAAATATTTTGTAATAGTATACACTGTTACTGCACCAGTCTTGAAAATGACAGAGAAGCTAATTCTAGAAAAAAATATATATTTTTTTAACCTAATTCTGAGACCTTAGCATATCATTGATTTTTCCTGATGTAGCAAAATATGTACTTAAAGTGGATGTAAACCCTCACATATACCCAGTGAAGTGAACAGCCTCAGATGATACACAGAGAGGAAACAAATCTCCCTACATACGTTTTACATGTATATCTGCCATCTTCATCTGTATATATCAAGGGTGCCCAACCTTTTAAAGAGCGAGGGCCACTTAAGCAACTTGGTAACCAGTTGTGGGCCGCAATGAGCGGAACGGGTGGATGACAAGTCACGGCTACTCTATAGGCCCTCTGATCCGATCCGCCCAAATGGAAGGGGACACATTCCCTTCTGGTTTTTTTTTTCTTTAGTGGATTGGATTGGAGGTAGGCGGACATAAACGGACAAAAGTCTGTTTACATCTGTCGCTCTGTAAAGGTGAATTGAGGGTTCCGCTTGGTCAGGCTGATTGTGTGAAAAGGGCCTAAGACTGCTTTCACACTGATGTAATATATATAATATATATATATATATATATATATATATATATATATATATATATATATATATATATATATATATATATATATATTAGGGCTGTTACTGATTAACATTTTCGTGTTCGATTAATCGATTTTTTTTAATCGATTAATCGACTAATTTCGATTAATTATAACGCACATACATTTTTCGGATCACCACCATATATAGTCCCGACTGTAATATTCACAGACATCTCCCCACTGTAATATCCACAGACATCTCCCCACTGTAATATCCATAGACCTTTGCTTCACTGTAATATCCACAGACCTCTCCCTCACTGTAATATCCACAGACATCTCCCCCACTGTAATCCACAGACATCTCCCCCACTGTAATATCCACATCTACCCCACTGTAATATCCACAGACATCTCCCCCACTGTAATATCCACAGACATCTCCCCCACTGTAATATCCACAGACATCTCCCCCACTGTAATATCCACAGATATATCCCCACTGTAATATCCATAGACCTTTGCTTCACTGTAATATCCACAGACCTCTCCCTCACTGTAATATCCACAGACATCTCCCCCACTGTAATCCACAGACATCTCCCCCACTGTAATATCCACATCTACCCCACTGTAATATCCACAGACATCTCCCCCACTGTAATATCCACAGACATCTCCCCCACTGTAATATCCACAGACATCTCCCCCACTGTAATATCCACAGACATCTCCCCCACTGTAATATCCACAGACATCTCCCCCACTGTAATATCCACAGACATCTCCCCCACTGTAATATCCACAGATATATCCCCACTGTAATATCCATAGACCTTTGCTTCACTGTAATATCCACAGACCTCTCCCTCACTGTAATATCCACAGACATCTCCCCCACTGTAATCCACAGACATCTCCCCCACTGTAATATCCACATCTACCCCACTGTAATATCCACAGACATCTCCCCCACTGTAATATCCACAGACATCTCCCCCACTGTAATATCCACAGACATCTCCCCCACTGTAATATCCACAGACATCTCCCCCACTGTAATATCCACAGACATATCCCCCACTGTAATATCCACAGACATCTCCCTCATTGTAATATCCACAGACATCTCCCCTACTGTATAGGAAGATTAGTGCTTGCTTAGTCTTACCAGAGAAGCTGGCCGAACACGAGCAGTTGAGGCTGGGTGACGACATCAGCGCACCGCTCTAGACTCACCTAGGCTGCCGCCGGGTGGACCAAGATGAGCCCCACTCCTGGAGCTAGGCCTAAGCAGTGGCCTTTCCAATTGGCCAAGGCAGCAGCAGATCACGTGGTGTGCCGATCCGCATATGGTGACTCGCTCGGATCACGGATCATTTACGATCGGTTGCACCACTAGTACCAATAAAAAGAATTTTGTTCGATCAAAAAAATTTTGATCTATCAAAAAAATTTAAGATTAATCGAGGAATTATTCTTTAATTTCCACAGCCCTAATATATATATATATATATACATATATATATATATATATATATATATATATATATATATATATATATATATATATATATATACCTTCTCTTAGAAATATACCAGCATGCTCTCCACTCCCTGAAGAAGGAAGTACACACATCATAGAAGAAAAAAAATATTTTTATGCTTTCCGAAACATGTAGGGTTGTTGCTGTTACCATAGTTTACTTGTGACTTGATGTCTATACACGTATTGTGTATGGCAACACTGAGTAGCTGTATTTCTATATTATGGATTGGGGGGAACCCCCACGCTGTTTTTTCGGCGTAGGGGGTTCCCCTTGAAATCCATACCAGACCTAAGGGCCTGGTATGTTCCTAGAGGGGAGCCCATGCCGGTTTTTTATTTAAAATTTGGCATTGAGTTCCCCCTCCTGGAGGCGACTTCAAGTCGTGTTGTAAGTCGCGTTGTGGTTCATACTCAAGTCGTGTTCAAGTTGCCTCCCAAAGTCGTGCTGAAAGTCGTGTTGCCCCAGTGTGAACCGGCTCTAAGTGTTTGCACCCTCTTGTGTCTTTTTTGTAGCCTATAAGGATATATAGATATATGGATTCCTTCATCTGGGGAGGGCTGCATTGGCTAAGCATACCTGACAGATGTTATTCTGGCACCTATGTATTGCTGTACATTTTGTCTCTGGTGGATCTCTGAGCACTAGAAGTGATTATGTGTTTAACACAGAACTTTACAATGAAACTATTGTCCCTAAGAGATATGCAAGCACTAGCATTTGCACTCTAGTTTTAAATGTTCCAGTGTCTTGTGTTCTTTAGCTGTGGGGAAAACATATAAACTCCATGCATCTAGAATCATAGGTATTAGTCGGAGCAAAAAAGTCCCAGTCATTAGTGTCAGTACCAAGGGGCTGGTGCACTCCATTCCTCTGTTGTGAGTTCCATTGCTGTTATGAGTGAGAGTTAAATATGCTTCATTGTTGGTGTCAGTGAGAGCAAAAAAAAAAAAAACATTGGCCCAGATTCAAGAAGCACTTGCGCGGGAGCAAGTGTGATTTGCGCCGCGCAAGTACTGATTTGCTCCCAGGCAAATTTGCGGCTGATTCTGTAAACCATTTAAGCCTGAAATTCTGCCTTTTTCCCGCGCACGCAGCCTCGCTGCTCCGGCGCAATTATTGCGCAATTTTGCGCGGGGTGTAACTTGCGCATTCATGGAATTCCCTCAGCGAATATGCAAATTAGGTACTGCCGGTGATTCAGAAACATGCGCGTGTGATGCGCATCTTGCGCTGGAAGCGCGCAAGCTTTTTTCCCCGCGCAAACTTGCTCCTGCTAAAAGCAGGGGCAAGTTAGCAAAAGATGGCCAAATGTCAGCTGCAGGAGCGCGCAACTTCAGCAGCACCTAGACAGACGAGCTGAACAAGCAGAGCACCCACATTTTCGGGACCTCACATCTGTGCACCAACATGCCAGGGGCAGCTATGGTTCTTGATATTCTATTGACTGAGCCGACTCGTAGGAGGGCACGGGAGAGGATTTACAGAGGGCGCTACAACCTTTTTGATATGAGTGATAATGAGGTGTATCGCATGTTTCGCTTCAGCCCTGAAGTCATCCTTGAGTTGGTAACAATCCTGCAGGATGACATCAGCAGCCCGACCCATCGGGGACAGGCAGTGCAGCCACTGGTGAAGGTAGTGGCAACCCTTCATTTTTTGGCAAGTGGCTCATTTCAGCGCACAGGTGGAATGGTGGCGGGGATGTCCCAATCCAGCATGAGCAGGTGTGTGCACCAAGTGATCCCTGCAATACTCAGACGCATGGGCACACAATTTATCAAACCAACCACGGCTGACCTGCGGCAGAAGGCAATCAGTGATTTTTATGAAATAGCCAGATTCCCACGCACTGTGGGTGCAATAGATTGTACCCATGTGGCACTACGCCCCCCCGGCTCCTCGAGCATATCTACTGCAACAGGAAGCATTGGCATTCGATAAATGTGCAGGTGATTGTGGATGCACATGGCCTCATATGGCATGTCCGTGCCAAACACCCAGGGTCAAGCCATGACAGTTTTATTTACCGACACAGCCCCATCCCAACCGAGTTTGACCAGAACATGTATGGAGACAGCTGGCTGATTGGTGAGTGACGTGGGTGTCAGGTATGACTGCCCCCCCCCATGATGCAGACATCACAAGGGGCACATGCACGACTAACATCCTCCTGTCTTTTCCCTTCCAGGTGACTCTGCATATGCCCTGGGACCTCACATGATGACCCCATTTCGTAACCCTCAAACACCAGGAGAGGAAAGATTTAACGAAGCCCATGCACGTACCCGTGC
This sequence comes from Rana temporaria, assembly GCF_905171775.1. Classification (NCBI taxonomy): domain Eukaryota; kingdom Metazoa; phylum Chordata; class Amphibia; order Anura; family Ranidae; genus Rana; species Rana temporaria. The sequence goes on from NC_053489.1 coordinate 554,326,328, forward strand.
GGTGGTGGAGCGCACATTTGGCATCCTTAAATCTCGATTCAGATGTCTGGATAAATCAGGGGGGACCCTGTTGTATTCACCCAACTTTGTGTGCCAAATCATCGGGGCATGTTGTATTCTCCACAATTTTGCTGAGAGAAGGGGCATGCACATTGAGCTACGCAATGACCTTACCCCCGAACCAGCAACCCCCCCCCCAATAAACACTACCGGATCTTCTGAGGGAAGAGCAATCCGGAATGGTCTTGCACATTAAACACACCCTGATCTTGTCACAAGTATAATGCATGTATGCACACCACTGTAGTCCCTAGCACACACACGACACATGCACCCCAAATTGGATTAGACCCAACAATACCCCATGGTATTAGGGAGCAGCAACGCCGCATCAAGGCTCCAATTATGTTGCTGTCCATTCATACACCTTTCACATGGCAGAGGGTGACACCCCTTTTCCAGCAGGAGTGCCACCCCCCCCCCATTCACACACCAGTCACACTGTAGTATACACTCCTCACCGTGTGTAGGGACTACAAATAAATATAAAAGCTCATATTCTGAGCATCTAAAAAAAAATAAAACTCATATTCTGAGCATATAATAATTGTTCAAATTATATATATTTTTTTATTTCTTCTTTGGGCCAAGGGTGCCCCGGCTCCTCAATCTCCGTGGTGCGGAGGAGGCATGGGGTGGGGATGGAGGGGGGGAGGAGCATCAACCCCTACTTCCAGACTCCTCGCAGGTGGTGGCTGCATGCCCTCCATGGCGTTGGCCAGGCGGGCGAGGATGGTGTTGGTCTGGGCCAACATCCGCATTTGGCGGGTGGTGGTGTTCCGCTGATGACGGCGGGTAACTCTCCCCTCCTCCCACACTGCAGCGGTGTTGGCCTGCACAGCAGTGGTGTTGGCCTCCACCGCAGCTGCCATCCTGCTGACCTCAGCGGTTAACAAAGCGGGGGCGTTCTGCTGAGCCACCAAGCAGGTGACTATGGCCTTGGAGTTGCCACTTATTTCATCCAGGCTCTGTGAGACATGTTTGTCCCGGTCTGCATGCAGGGTGAGGGCATGCTGCACAGAGGTGGAGGTGGATGCCATGCTGTCCGCCAGACGTCTTACATCTCCCACCATGGCCCCTATATGGTGGCTCTGCAGGGCCTGCTCCTCCAGCAGACCGTCACGGAGGCTGGAGGGTATATGCCTGGTTTTGGACAGAGCCTTCCTGGGAGGAGAGGCTCGGGCACGGACAGAGGGAGAAGGGGAGGGGTCCACAATGGAGGGGCTTGCCCTGGAGGGGCTTGCCCTGGAGGGGGATGACGTGCTGGCCGGGGGGGTGGTGGGTTGATCAGGGATGGTGGTATCCTCCTGGAGGGAGCCAGAGTTCTCCTGGATGAGGAAAAAGGAATCCTCCTCCAAAACAACTTCCTCCATCATACTTGTCCCCGGTAGGATCTCCTCCTGTACAAGCATTGCCATAATGTCCATGGGGCCTGACTGGACCCCTGGCTCAGGTATGGATGGCGTGGGTCGCCCCGCAGCCGAAGACGGCCCAGCTTCATCATCCTCATCACCACCTGTGGATGACACCAAAACGAAAGATTTTGCTGGTGCAACACACTGCTCACATGTTCACTTCTACCCCCTCCCATGATGCACAGCAGATATGAAACAAAAATAATAGTTCCATCTTCACTTCTACCCACAAATATGTTCACTTCTACCCCCTCCCATGATGCACAGCAGATATGAAACAAAAATAATTTACCAGTCCCCAAGTTCCCAACAGTGGAGTCGTACCCTGCAAGTCCCTCCACCTGCTCCTGCACTAAACTTTGGGCAATAAGCTCCTCCTCATGATTTAGGCGGATCTTACATCGTGGTCCACCTCCCGTGCCACCGGTATGTTTTCGGATAAGAGCCAGTTTATCCCGGACCCTGCGCCTCATATCATTAAGTTTTTTCTGGATGTCATCCCAGGAACGCTCTTCATTACCCAGGGCATTGATGTCCAGGGTTATGGCTTCATAGATAGCCCTCCTTTGGGCAACGGTGGTGTTTGACCGCTGGGCACCATATAGGACTTCTTTATGTTGCTGGAGTGCAGCAATTAGGATGTCCATCTCCGCAGCCACGAAGTTTGCCTTTCTTTTTTTAGTTCCTTTGGGAGGTGCCATCTCTTCAAAATGGGCTGAATTTCCTTGCTCAGGGGGGGTTGGAAAAAGCAGGATGAAATTCAGCAAAGAACCTGCGCAAGTCTGCTCCTATTTATTTGCTCAGTGCAAGCAGCTGAGCAGGATTTTCCCTGAAAGTATGCTAGGCGCAGTTTGACGCATGCGCAGACGGAAGCGCCGTAACTGCGCATGCGCGCGCCCGGCGCAAACATCTGCTGAGCCGAAAAATGCTCATTTACATAGGGGCACACCCACTTTCACTTGCGCGGCCTTGCGCCCTCAGCTTTGCCTTAAACAGGAGCAAATTAACTGAACAAACGATTCCTGAATCAGGTGGCAATTTGGCTAATTTGCCCCAGCGCAGAAAAATTCAGCTGAGCAGCTCATGTGTAAGTAATGGGCAAATCTACCTGAATCTGGGCCATTGTTGGTGTCAGTGGGAATAAAATAATCCTTATCTTTGGAGTCAGTGGAAATCAAAAAAGTTCCATTGTTTTTGTCAGTGAAAGCTGAAATAAATCTTTGGTGTCAGTGGGCCAGATCCACATACAATTGCACTTGCGCCGCGTATCAGAGATACGCTACGCCGCCGTACCTTACCTGGCGGAATTTCGAATCTACAACGATTTTGCGCCTTAAGTTACGGCGGCGTAGTGTATTTCTGGCGGCGGAATTCAAATCGGCGATCAGGGGCGGGTTTCATTTAAATGAAGCGCGTCCCTGCGCCGAATGAACTGCACATGAAAAGAAAATTTCCCGCCGTGCTTTGCGCAAAATGACGTCGCAACGATGTCATTTTTTGAACTTAGACGTGAGTTACGTCCATCCCTATTCACGGACGACTTACGCAAAAAAAAAAATAATTTCGAATTTCGACGCGGGAACGACGGCCATACTTAACATGGCAAGTCTATCTATACGCCGCAAAATACCAGATTTAACAATACGCCGGAAAAAGGCGACGACAGACGATGTTAGAAAATGCGACGGCCGCGCGTACGTTCGTGGATCGTCGTAAATCGCTAATTTGCATACCCGACGCGGAAAACGACGCAAACTCCACCCAGCGGGCGCCGAAGTATTGCATCTAAGATCCGAAGGCGTACAAAGCCGTACGCCTGTCGGATCTTACCCAGATGCCGTCGTATCTTGGTTTGAGGATTCAAACTAAAGATACGCCGCAGGAAATTTGAAAGTATGCCGGCGTATCAGTAGATACGCCGGCGTACTTGCTCTGTGAATCTGGCCCAGTGAAAGCAATATGAGCCCCCTCACTGATGTGGGGTAAAATCATGTGTATAGTAAATGATTTACATCCATATAATAGTTGGTCACACAGTAAGCTTTATGTATATCTATGCTTAATATCTAAGTTTGGCTAACAGGGATTTATTAGTATAGCAATTTACTTAACAAACTGCTTAGTAGAAAAGCCACTTATTTAGATTTCCAAATATTGCCATATCAGGTAACTGAACACCAGCTAAACTCACCCTAAAATAAAGGGAGACTCTATTTTGCAGGAAAGTGATATGTTCCCATGTGTAAAATTCAGTAAGACCCCTTTCACACTGTAGCGTTTTTACAGCGTTTTAGTGTTAAAAATAGCGCTATTAAAATGCTCTCCATGCATCTCAATGGACCCTTTCACACTGAGTCCTGCAAGCAGCATCTTTGGAGCAGCTTTTGGGCGCTGAAAAAAATGCTCCAAAAACGCCCCTCTCCATTGAAATGAATTGAAAGCGCTGTAAAAATGCCTTACCCTTTCACACTGAGGCACTGCAAAAATCCCTAAAACGTTAGGGTCTTAGCAGTGCTTTACCAGCACATTGGGATTGCAGATGAGGCTTCGCTCGAATAACGCTCGAAAAACGCCCCAGTGTGAAATGGACCTAAATGTGTATTATATTCTAGTAATGTTTCATGTCTTTGAAAGCTGGATGTCATTCTTGGAATATTTTGTTATTCTGTATGTATGCACGCTGCATAGTAGCACGTCTCTTGTTTTGTATGTTGGGTGCACTTCCAAGTAATTGTTTTTATGTCTGTATGGGCACTTCATAATACCACTTCTCTTTATCCTGGATGTGATTTTGGCCATCAGTTTTTATTTTACAATATACATTAATATCTTTTACAGTGTGGTTAAGCCATGGTCCTTAATCCAATTAAGCCCCCCCCCCCCAGTTTTTGACACAAAAAAGTGTCACTTTCTTATTAAGCCCTGTACACACGATCGGTTCGTCCACTGAAAACCGACCGATAGACTGTTTTCATCGGACAAACCGATCGTGTGTGGGCCCCATCTGTTTTATTTTCATCGGTGTAAAAAAATAAAACATGTTTTAAAATTTTCCTATGGATAAAAAAACGATAGAAAAATCCGATCGTCTGTATGGAACTCCATCAGTCAAAAATCCACACATGTTAAGAATCAAGTCCACGCATGCTCGGAAGCATTGAACTTAATTTTTTTGGCTCGTCGTAGTGTTGTACATCACCACGTTTGAGCACGATCGGATTTTTGACTGATGATGTGTAGGCAAGACTGATGAAAGTCAGCTTCATCGGATATCCGATGAAAAAATCCACTGGATTAGATTCCATCAGATATTCGATCGTGTGTACAGGGCTTTACTGGTTCATGTTCCATGTCAGTGACACACTAAAGCTGAAATACAAAAAAATAAATAAAAAAACACTCAGAATAAATTGTCATTCGAAATATTTTGTTTGCTTTTAACATTTTGAATGAACGAATGGACTTTACTGAATAAAAACCACATACACTGTTAGAAATGTGTTAATTTTGACCCTGGGTTGACCCCCAGATGACGTGTTATGACACGAAACGCATTGGGAAGACTCTATTGCCGCCTAATCTTTATTTACTACATGTAAACTTCATTTTACATGTAAGTGCAATTGCTTATTAAATCTCTGCATGTTTTACGGTATCACGCTATGTTGCCTCCTCTCTTCTTCTCCACATCCTTTCATGATTGAAAACATACCTGAGGGCAATATGCATGTCATACAAGCTAATGCCTATTCAATACCTGGGCGAATATATATCTGTTGAAGAGCCATTGGTCTATTCCTTGTTCCTAAAGTGATCCCTTTGGAGTTCATATTGATCGTTAAGCCTGTTTGACTCATGAAATATATGTTTCCTTGAGTCCCACACTGTACATATCGTAATATCACTACTTTATATATCCTAGTGGATTATACCTTGTTTTTTGGGGGGGTTTTCAGGACAAATTTTACCTTTTTCTGATGGTAAACGGCAACGGATATCTCCTGTTTTTTTATTATTATTATTATCAAACGAAAACTGTCCCAAAATAGTAAAAAAAAAGTTAGTTGTACAGTCCAGAAACAATGGTGTGCATTTTTTTTGTTTTTGTTTTTTATCCTGCCTTAACACACTGGGCCAGATTCACAGAAGAAGTACGCCGGCATATCTACTGATACACCGGCATACTTTCAAATTTGCCGCGTCGTATCTTTAGTTTGAATCCTCAAACTAAGATACGGCGGCTTCTGGCTTCGATCCGACAGGCGTACGGCTTCGTACGCCTTTGGATCGTAGGTGCAATACTTTGGCGCCCGCTGGGTGGAGTTCGCGTTGTTTTCCGCGTCGGGTATGCTAATTAGCATTTTCCGTCGATCCATGAAGGTACGCGCGGCCGTCGCATTCTCTTACGTCGTCGTTAGTCAGCTTTTCCCGGCGTATAGTTAAAGCTGCTGTTTTGTGGCCTATAGTTAGACGTGCCATGTTAAAGTATGGCCGTCGTTCCCGCGTCAATTTTTTTTTTTTTTTTGCGTAAGTCGTCCGTGAATAGAAAAGGACGTAACTCACGTCGAAGTTAAAAAAATGACGTCGGTGCGACGTCATTTCGCACAAAGCACGGCGGAAAATTTCAAAATGGAGCATGCGCAGTATGTTTGGCGGGGGAACGCGCCTAATTTAAATTGATCCACGCCCCCTACCCGGATCATTTGAATTAGGCGGGCTTGCACTGGAGGGATTTATGCTACGCCGCCGCAACTTTACAGGCAAGTGCTTTGTGAATCAAGCACTTGCCCGTAAAACTTGCGGCGGCGTAACGTAAATGCGATATGTTACGCCGCCGCAGATGTACCTGAATCTGGCCCACTGACATTAAATGGCACTGATACTAACTATTTTTTTTATTCTACCCAAAAGATGCTCACCACGACTTTTGACCCTTGACCCCCAGCCTTGACCCTAACACTAACTCAAGCAAACCTTGGTACTTGTTATTTTTTTTCTTTATATTTTTCATTTTTGACACACTTTAGTTTCCTCTCCCGCAAGAACAGGAAGATGCAACATATTTATCACAGCAATCAAGTGACCCCAGAACTGGTCTCTGTGCTGAAAGTGTGACTATATGTGACTCCATGGAAAAAGCCCACTTCCGTGAGGCCGTATATATGTGTGTGTGGTCAGCTTAAGGGTTTATGTTAATATTGGGTAATCTTTACATAATATTTTCTCTTATTTATTTTTAGATATTTTTACATATAATAGGTCTCAACGTCCATGGTCTTATAGATTATAACTGGAATTTTTTTTTTCCCATATTGTAGACTCTATTAGGCCTTGTACACACAACCGAACATGTCCGCTGAAACTGGTCCGTCGGACCAGTTTCCGCGGACATGTTCGACCGTGTGTAGGGCCTACCGGACAGTTTTCCGGCCTAGCGGACAGGTTTCCAGCGGACAAAAGTTTCTTAGCATGCTAAGAAACTTGTCCGCTGGAAGCTTGTCCGTCGGACATGTCCGATGGTCAGTACGACTTATCGGACATGTCCGCTGGCCCGAGAACCCACGCATGGCGTCGAAGTGATTCGACGCATGCGTGGAAGCATTGAACTTCCGGGTTCGCGCACGTTGCCGCGTCATCGTCGCCGCCACGTTGCCGCGTCGTCACCGCATATTCTGTCCGCGGGGAATTTGGTCTGATGGTGTGTACACACATCAGACCAAATTCACCCAGCAGACATGTCCGATGAAAACGGTCCGCGGACCGTTTTCATCGGACATGTCTGGCCGTGTGTACGAGGCCTCACAGGAAATTGCATTCCATACCTGTCTGCATCCTTGATAAGTGCTTTGGAAAACAGGAGGAGACCGAGAACTGCCTCCTGATCTTTTCTTATGCATATGGCAAGGATGAGGGTACGTTTTTTGGCAATGAGCTGTGGGTCTCAGATATCACAAGCAATCTGCAGGTTAGCTTACTACAGGTTTCTAAAGTACACATAAATAGCAAGTTATTGCGTGAAGTTTGGTGAAGGAAAAGACAAAGAGATATTGCTAGGGGAGATAGCAGTTTGAGACCCCACTTTTTAATTTAGAAGCACATTTTAATTGGGTCCCTTTTGCTGGCTTGCAGAGTGCTAAAGAAGTTAAAGCACTTGAAATACATTGCCCCTGCTGTGCAAATCTTTCTTTACAGTCATAATTGATGAGCTGCTTGTCATTTCCTCTCTTTAGTATGATAGCCAGCAATGAAAATACTAATTCTTTCAAAACATTGAGAGTAATGATAGAAAATATGTCCACATGTTATGATAAAATTGTGATGAGATTGAAAAGAAATGTTGGAAAGAAAAGACATTTGAAGGTGCAAAATCAAACTTTAGATACATATCAATTTAATGATATATGACAAAATAAAATGCAAACTATAATTATTTCCCTTCATGGTAGTTTTTGTGTGTTCTACATACACCATTTTATAATATAAAAATCAATTTCATGCCATTATATTGTTATACCCTCATTCCAAGATTGAAAATTACTCTCCTTCCAAGATCAGTTTAGTGAGATGATACACTTTTACCAAATTATATGTGCCCAGCTAAAAATAAAGGCCCGGATTCACGTAGCACTTACGCTGGCGTATCTCGAGATACGCCGCGTAAGTGTCAATGTGCGCCGTCGTATCTATGCGCCTGACTTTGAAAGCAAGATACGCCTGTAAATAGGCTTCATCCGACCAACGTAAGTTTCCTACGCTGTCGTATCGTGGACGCATATTTACGCTGGCCGCAAGGGGCGAGTGAGATACGCCGATTCACGAGCATACTTGCGCCCGGCGCATTAATATACACGGTTTACGTAAGTCGTACGTCCGGCGTAAAGTTAAGCCTTTATAAAGCAGGTGTAAGTCATGTTAAGGTATGGACCAGGGAACGGCCGTCGTATTTTACGTCGTTTACGTAGTAGTACATGAATAGGGCTGGGCGTAGGTTACGTTCACGTCGTAGGCAGTGATTGGACGTATCTTAGGCGTTCGGTCCGATGTGATTCTGAGCATGCGCATTGGAAATCGTCCACGGGACGGCGCATGTGCCGTTCGCTCGGCCCATCATTTGCATGGGGTCACAGTTCATTTAAATTGATCACGCCCACTTCCACCTACTTTGAATTAGGCCGGCTTACACCTACGAAGTTACGTTACGCCAGCACAACGTTGGGAGCATTTCCTTTGTGAATACTGTGCTCGCGGCTCTGCGCATCGTCGGGGTAGTATATTTTTGATACGCTACGCCCGCATAAAGATGCGCCGAGGTATGTGAATCTGGGCCAAAGTGTAAACACATTCATTTAGGATATATTTCATTGCTTATACGTGTTATGGTAAGAACGTAGGTATAATGTTGAACTTAAACAATGTAATAGTTAAAGAACAATTAGAGCCGGACTGTGAAAATAAAGGAACAATGGGTATGTGGAGCTCTGTGGCAGTCTGCTGGAGATGCCGGACGTGCCTCCAGTCCACCCGAATACCCCCATTGGGCACAAACTGTTAACAGGGGGGGGGGCATATTCATTCAGCTTTTACTCTTCCATCCCTTCTGTGCTCCCATTGGTACATTTGTCAGAGAATGAGAAGTACTTTCGTACCACGTAGGACAATGAATCATAAACTATAAGAACCTTTGAGGTTCGCGAGTCACGAAGCATCTCAAATAAAACATATTTAGCTGGATAACATTTAAAATTGAGTAACTATAACTAGCAGATGTATCTTATTCATTATTCACTAAGGACCATAGAGGGGGAACCTAGTCCCCATGGTGGTGGAAGAAATGGGGGGATCTGCAAAGTATTATTGGACGGGTATATGAGTGGTTATATCGTACGAGATCTAACTGAAAATGATTTAAACATTATATATACATTATATATTACATTTAGAAAAATACTAGTCCATCTAGAAAATCAGCCTTCACTCAGATTGGAAATGGCCTATTTTAAATGTTGTCATTATACTGCAGCAGGTTGGCACGGCTGCACGAATCGCTGTAGGTGTACGAGCGATAGGGGCGGGACAATGCTGGAGCCGATGCACATGGCCGGTGGCCACAATGTCCGCTGGCCACCCGCAATCGCTCCACAGAGAGCCAGAACAAGGATCTATGGGCCAGATTCACATACATTTCCGCTACGCAGCGGCGGCGTAACGTAATCCATTTACGTTACACAGCCGCAAGTTTGCAGCGTAAGTGCCTGATTCACAAAGCACTTACCTGTAAACTTGCGGCGGTGTAACGTAAATGCGCTCGGCGCAAGCCCGCCCAATTCAAATGGGGCAGGCACCATTTAAATTAGGCACGTTCCCCCGCCAAACGTACTGCGCATGCTCCGTCGGGTAAATTACCCGACGTGCATTGTGCTAAATGACGTTGCACGGACGTCATTTGTTTAGACGTTAACGTAAATGGCGTCCAGCGCCATTCACGGACGACTTACGCAAACGACGTGATTGTTTAAATTTAGATGCGGGAACGACGGCCATACTTAACATGGCTTAGAACACCTAATTTTACGCGGCGTATCTCGACGGAAACAACGTAAAGTTAGATCGACGGGCAGCGTGGAAGTTCGGGAATCGCCGTAACTAGTCATTTGCATATTCTACGCCGACCGCAATGGCCTCGCCACCTAGCGGCCGGCCTAGAATTGCATCCTTAAGATCCGACAGTGTAAGTCAATTACACCTGTCGGATCTTAGGGCTATCTATGCGTAACTGATTCTATGAATCAGCCGCATAGTTAGGACGGGCGGATCACATACGCCGTCGTATCTCTTTTGTGAATCTGGCCCAATGTTTGTAAACTAACAGGTTCCCATTTGACAAGGAAGTAGAGAGAGATCTGCTGTTCCTAGTGATCTAGAACAGCGATCTTTCTCCTCCTCCAGTCAGTACACTCCCCCACAGTTAGAAACACCTACCTAGGGAACCCTTGATCGCCCCCTAATGTTAACGCCTTCCCTGCCAGTGACATTTCTACAGTAATCAGTGGCTATTTTTAGGTCTGATGGCTGTATAAATGTCACTGGTCCAAAAAAAGTGTCAAAAGTGCCCGATCTGTCCACCACAATGTCACAGTGCCACAAAAAATCGCCATTACTAGTAAAAAATTAATAAATAATAAAAATGACATTGATCCCCTATTTTGTAGATGCTATAACTTTTGTGCAAACAAATTAACATATACTTATTGTGATTTTTTTTACCAAAAATATGTAGAAGAGTACATATTGGCCTAAACTGATGAAGACATTTTTTTTTTTTGGATATTTATTATAGCAAAAAGTAAAAAATATTGTTTTTTTTTGTTTATAGCGCAAAAAAAAACGCAGAGGTGATCAAATACCATAACAAAAAAATATTTGTGGGGAAAAAAATGACATAAATTTTGTTTGGGTACAATGTCGCATGACCGCGCAATTGTCAGGTAAAGCGACGCATTGTCGTATTGCAAAAAATGGCCTGGTCATTAGGGGGGCAAATCCTTACGGTCCTTAAGTGATTAATGCAGAAGACATACTGTTCTGCTGATTCACTTGCTGATTCAACAAGATCAACATGCATTGGCAACTCACCAAAATACAATGTAGATTATACCAGGCTGGTACATTCCAATTAATATTATTTGGGTATTTCTTGCACATGAAAAATAATTTAGAGATCAATAGCTTTTAAACTCTCTAAAGGGACCTCAGTGTTGGTAAAACAAAAGAAAGGGGAAAACATTGAATGGCTGGAGGGTCTGTACTACTAGCGATGAAACAGAAGGGTCGAGCAAGCTAACATATCAAGGACACAAAACATAAATGTTAAACTGGCTGCTGTTGCAGCATGGGAAGTGTAATCAAGCTTTTTCATGTTTAGTTTTTGGTTGATTTTAGGGCAGAGGTCACTTTGAACAAATTAGTAGTAGTACATTTCAGCCTGGTCTTACTCATCAAAAATGTCCTGCTGCTTGATAATATTACACTGTTCATAGCAGTATCCTAATTATGTTAGTAAAATACCCGCTTGTGCTCTGTGGGGTTGATTTACTAAAGGTAAATATGCTGTACACTTTGAAAAGGAAGCAGCAGTATGCAGAGAAATTTTCCCCAGAGCTTAGTGAATGTGGTAAAATGTTGTTTTGCAAAGAATACCATATCATGTGCAAGAAACATGTAAAAATGTACATGATTAGATGATGGAAGTCAGCAGAGCTTCACATCATTCACTAAGCTCTGGGGAAAATCCCCCTAGTAAAGTTCAACTTCCAGTGAAAGTGAACAGCCTATTTGCCCTTATTAAATCAATCCCTATAAATAAAATACATTTAGTCCTAGTCATGCCCTTTAGGCTGGATGGGAATTGGTTAAAATATTCCACAAGCCAGACAGCTTTAATGTCAAACAACGGCTGGATGGAACATTGATCATTCCGGGTGGACATCATATGATAGGCTATGATGTGGCACAATCTGTCACATGGCTGTGTCATCTGGACACAGCCGATGATTTATCACTGTAATTGCCTCTGCTAGTACCATGTGATTACTGTGACCAATTACAGCAGATCACATGACAATTATAAACAATGGGTGGCTTACTTTTGTGACATGCATGCCATTTGTTGTGTACAATTGTGTTGCTAGCTGTGATTGGTCACAGTGATCACATGGTACAGACAGGGACAATCACAGCCCATCTGTACCATGTGATTAGCTGTGGCCAATCACAATTCATCACAACAAAGCACACTGAATCAATCAGTTTCATTCCGTAAAATGTTTGCTTATACCAGTGAAATTCACTGGCATAAGCAATCATGGGCGGCACAGTGCTGCAGTGGATAGCACTTTCACCTAGCAGTAAAAAGGGTTGCTGGTTTGAATCCCAAACACAGCATACCTGCCTGGAGTTTGCATGTTCTCCCTGTGCCTGTGTGGGTTTCCTCCAGGTACTCTGGTTTCCTCCCACTCTTCAAAGACATGCTGGTAGGTTAATTGGATCCTGTCTAAATTGTCCCTAATATGTGTATGTATGAATGTGAGTTAGGGACCTTAGAGTGTAAGCTCCTTGAGGGTAGGGACTGATGTGAATGTACAATGTACTGTATACAGTATGTAAAGCGCTGTGTAAATTGACGTGCCTATAAGTACCTGAAATAAATAAATAAATAATGTGTAAAAAAAAATCCTGATCACTTCCCCATAGACGAGTTTGGGGTGGAGGAACTTGACTGGCCTGCACAGAGTCCTGACCTCAAGCCGATAGAACAGCTTTACGATGAATTAGAGCAGAAACTGCGAGCCAGGCCTTCTTGTCCACATCAGTGCCTGACCTCACAAATGCGCTTCTGGAAGAATGGTCAAACATTCCCATAGACACACTCCTAAACCTTTTGGACAGCCTTCCCAGAAGCATTGAAGCTGTTATAGCTGCAAAGGGTGGGCCAACTTATTATTGAACCGTAAGGACTAAGACTGGAATGCCAAAAAAGTTTGTGTATAGTACATGTAAAGGCAGGCGTCCCAATACTTTTGGTAATATAGTGTGTATATATATATATATATATATATATAGATATATATAGATATATATACACACAGGGCCAAATTCCCAAAAACGTAGCCTAACTTAAATTTCAGCAGTTAAGTTACACTGACTTAAAATTTCTACCTAAGTGCACGATCCACAAAGTACTTACCTAGAAATTACACGCCGTGTAACTTAAGTGCCTCCGTCGCAAGGCGGTCCTCCTCTCCGGGGGGCGATTACTATTTAAATGAGGCGCGCTCCCGCGCCGGCCGTACTGCGCATGCGTGTGACGTAATTTTCCCGACGTGCAGCGCGCGAACGTAATTTACGCCGGGCTTTGTGGATTGCGACGTGACAATAAAGTTGCGACGGGTGAAAAAAAATACGCGCCGGGAAAACAAAAAAAAAAAAAAGAAAAATTGACAGCGTCGCTCGGCATGCATTCCTGAGAGGGAGAACTCCATGCCAATTTTCAAAGAAAAAACCGGCATGGGTTCCCCCCCCAGGAGCATACCAGGCCCTTAGGTCTGGTATGGGTTGTAAGGAGACCCCCCCTACGCCGAAAATTCGACGTAGGGGGTCCCCCTACAATCCATACCAGACCCGTATCCAAAGCACGCTACCCGGCCGGTCAGGAAAGGGAGTGGGGACGAGCGAGCGCCCCCCCCCCTCCTGAGCCGTGCCAGGCCGCATGCCCTCAACATGGGGGGGTTGGGTGCTCTGGGGCAGGGGGGCACACTGCGGGCCCCCCCACCCCAGAGCACCCTGTCCCCATGTTGATGAGGACAGGACCTCTTCCCGACAACCCTTGCCGTTGGTTGTCGGGGTCTGCGGGCGGGGGCTTATCGGAATCTGGGAGTCACCTCAAATAAGGGGGCCCCCAGATACCGGCCCCCCACCCTAAGTGAATGGATATGGGGTACATCGTACCCCTACCCATTCACCTGGAGGCAAAAAGTTAAAGTTATTAAACACACAACACAAGGGTTTTTAAAATAATTTATTAGTCTGCTCTGGAGGCCTCCCCTGTCTTCTTTAGCTCTAATACCAGGGGGGGCTTCTTCATCCGCTCTCCGGGGGTCTTCTCCGCTCTCCGGGGGGGGGCTTTTTCTTCCGCTCTCCGGGGGGGGTCTTCTCCGCTCTCCGGGGGGGTCTTCTCCGCCCCCAGGGGGTCTTCTTCTATCTTCGCCGCTGTCCGCTGTTGACTCGGCGCACCCCGGTTCTTCTGCAGCTGTCCGGTGCCTTCTTCTTCAGCGCTGGCTGCCTGCTATCTTCGTGTGTTAGCTCAATTACTAGCAGGCCGCCATCGTGGTCTTCTGTGACGTCATGTTCTTCCTTTCCCTTCTTCCGATGTTGACACGTCGCATTTTCTCACTGCAATGATGGAAGCGCACCTTGCATCCCATTTATATAGGCATCACCGTCCCATCATGCTCCGGTAGGTACCCACGTGGTGGGTGCCTACCCACGTGCACCCACCACGTGGGTACCTACCGGAGCATGATGGGACGGTGATGCCTATATAAATGGGATGCAAGGCGCGCTTCCATCATTGCAGTGAGAAGAGGCGACGTGTCAACATCGGAAGAAGGGAGAAGAAGAACATGACGTCACAGAAGACCGCGATGGCTGCCTGCTAGTAATTGAGCTAACACACGAAGATAGCAGGCAGCCAGCGCTGAAGAAGAAGGCACCGGACAGCTGCAGAAGAACCGGGGTGCGCCGAGTCAACAGCGGAGAGCGGCGAAGATAGAAGAAGACCCCCGGAGAGCGGAGAAGACCCCCCCGGAGAGCGGAGAAGACCCCCCTGGAGAGCGGAAGAAAAAGCCCCCCCTGGAGAGCGGAGAAGACCCCCGGAGAGTGGATGAAGAAGCCCCCCCTGGTATTAGAGCTAAAGAAGACAGGGGAGGCCTCCGGAGCAGACTAATAAATTATTTTAAAAACCCTTGTGTTGTGTGTTTAATAACTTTAACTTTTTGCCTCCAGGTGAATGGGTAGGGGTACGATGTACCCCATATCCATTCACTTAGGGTGGGGGGCCGGTATCTGGGGGCCCCCTTATTTGAGGGGACTCCCAGATTCCGATAAGCCCCCGCCCGCAGACCCCGACAACCAACGGCAAGGGTTGTCGGGAAGAGGTCCTGTCCTCATCAACATGGGGACAGGGTGCTCTGGGGTGGGGGGGCACCCAGTGCGCCCCCCTGCCCCAGAGCACCCAACCCCCCCATGTTGAGGGCATGCGGCCTGGCACGGCTCAGGAGGGGGGGGGCGCTCGCTCGTCCCTACTCCCTTTCCTGACCGGCCGGGTAGCGTGCTTTGGATACGGGTCTGGTATGGATTGTAGGGGGACCCCCTATGTCGAATTTTCGGCGTAGGGGGGGTCTCCTTACAACCCATACCAGACCTAAGGGCCTGGTATGCTCCTGGGGGGGGAACCCATGCCGGTTTTGATTTTACAAATTGCGTGGAGTTCTCCCTCAGGAATGCATACCAAATGCCGTCGCTTGAATGGGCTTTTACATGGTGTGACTAATTTTCCACATTGTAAAACCAGCCCTAGTTTTGCGCAAGCAAATCGGAACTTACGCAGAAATCACAATGCTTAAAAGCGTTGTGGATCTGCTTAAGTCCTCATTTGCATACTCAAAGCGGCATTTCAATGAGAAATGCCCCCAGCGGCGGATGCGGTACTGCATCCTAAGATCTGACCGTGTAAGTGTCTTACACATGTCAGATCTTCTGCCTAACTTTGGAAAAAGCCTTTTGAGGATCGTTTCCAAAGTTAGGCACAGAGATAAGCAGGCTGAACAGCAGTTCCGCCTGCGTATCTCTTTTGAGAATTTGGCCCACAGTATCTCACAATAGTGAATACACCCCTTGTAAATATTTTATTATATCATTTAATGTGACAACACTGAAGAAATGACACTTGCCTGCAATGTAAAGTAGTGAGTGTACAGCTTGTATCAGGCCCCGTACACACGACAGAGTTTCTCGGCAGAATTCACAGAGAAACTCGGTCAAAACCCGGATTCTGCCGAGAAACTCTGTCGTCTGTACAGTTTTGGCTCGATGGAGCCGCCGAGGAGCTCGACGAGAAAATAGAGAACATGTTCTCTATTTTCTCGTTGTTCTATGGGAGAAGGCGGCCCGCCGAGCTCCTCGGCGGCTTCATCCCAAAACTCGACGAGGAACTCGACGTGCTTTGCACGTCGAGTTACTCGGCCGTGTGTACGGGGCCTAACAGTGTAAATTTGCTGTCGCCTCAAAATAACTCAACACACAGCCATTAATGTCTAAACCGCTGGCAACAAAAGTGAGTACTCTTGGGCCCAAAGTGTTAATATTTTGTGTGGCCACCATTATTTTCCAGCACTGCCTTAACCCTCGTGGGAATGGAGCTCACTAGAGCTTCACAGGTTGCCACAGGAATCCTCTTCCACTCCTCCATGACAGCATCACAGAGCTGGTGGATGTTAGAGACCTTGGGCCAAATCTTCAAAGGAGATACGCAGGCGGAACTGCTGTTCAGCCTGCGTATCCCTGTGGCTATCTTTGGAAACGATCCTCAGAAGGATTTTTCCAAAGATAGTCAGAAGATCCGACATCTGTAAGACACTTACACTGTCGGATCTTAGGATGCAGTACCGCATCCGCCGCTGGGGGCATTTCGAGTCGAAATGCCGGCTAGCGTATGCAAATGAGTACTTAAGCAGATCCACAAAGCTTTTAAGCTTTGTGTTTTCTGCGTAAGTTACGATTTGCACGCGTTAAATTAGGGCTGGTTTTACAATGTGTAAAGTTAGTACACCATGTAAAACCAGACCTTTTTTTCGATCGCCGCGATTTTTTTTAAAATTTGAATTTTTTTTCCCGGCGCGTATTTTTTTTTCACCCGTCGCAACTTTATTGTCCCGTCGCAATCCACAAAGCCCGGCGTAAATTACGTTCGCGCGCTGCACGTCGGGAAAAATGACGTCACACGCATGCGCAGTACGTCCGGCGCGGGAGCGCGCCTCATTTGAATAGAAATCGCCCCCTCGAGGAGACGACCGCCTTGCGACGGAGGCACTTAGGTTACACGACGTGTAATTTCTAGGTAAGTGCTTTGTGGATCGGGCACTTAGGTAGAAATTTAACGCCTGTGTAACTTAACTGCTGAAAGTTAAGTTAGGCAGCGTTTTTGAGAATTTGGCCCCTTGTACTTCTCCACCTTTCATTTTAGGATGCCCCACAGATGATCAATAGGGTTTAGGTCTGGAGAAATGCTTGGCCAGTCCATCACCTTTACCCTCAGCTTCTTTAGCAAGGCCGTGTGTCCTGGAAGTGTGTTTGGGGTCGGTATCATCTTGGAATACTGCCCTGCAGCCAGGCCCGAATTTACTCCCTTTGCCGCCCCAAGGCCAGGTCCTTCAATGCCGCCTGCGCAGTACAGGGGGGGACATTATCCGCCGGGGGACTTTTTCGGCAGGACACTGAGAAGCGGGAGGGTGTTGCTGCCAAAAATGACATTGAGCATTGGGGGGTGCCGCTGCCGAAAATGACAAAATGACATTGAGAACCGGGAGGGGGGTTGCTGCTGCCAAGAACTATCTCACCTCCTCTTCCCTCTGTTTTTTCTCCTCTCACCATCCGCATGACAGGGGGGAATTCCTGATATGAAAGTAAAAGTGTCCTCTCCTCTCAGCCGCAGTGCCGCCCCTGCACCCACTGCCGCCCCGAGGCCTGGCCTTGTTGGCCTTGTCTGGAATCCGGCCCTGCCTGCAGCTCAGTCTCTGAAGGGAGGGGATCATGCTCTGCTTCAGTATGTCACAGTACATGTTGGCATTCATGGTTCCCTCAATAAACTGTAGCTCCCCAGTGCCGTAAAAACACACATGGAGCCCAGACCGTGACACTCCCACACCATGCTTGACTGTAGGCAAGACACACTTGTCTTTGTACTCCTCACCTGGTTGCCGCCACACACGCTTGACATAATTTGAACCAAATAAGTTTATCTTGGTCTCATCAGACCACAGGACATGGTTCCAGTAATCCATGTCCTTAGACTGCTTGTCTTCAGCAAACTGTTTGTGGGCTCTCTTGTGCATCGTCTTTAGAAGAGGCTTCCTTCTGGGATGACAGTCATGCAGACCAATTTGATGCAGTGTGCGGTGTATGGTCTGAGCGCTGAAAGGCTGACCCTTTAACCTCTGCAGCAATGCTGGCAGTACTCATTTGTATATTTCCAAAGACAACCTCTGGATATGATGCTGAGCATGTGCATTCAACTTCTTTGGTTGACCATGACAGGGCCTGTTCTGAGTGAAACATGTCCTGTTAAATCACTGTATGGTCTTGGCCACCATGCTGCAGCTCAGTTTCAGGATCTTGGCAATCTTCTTATAGCCTAGGCCAGGGATCCTTAAACTATGGCCCCCCAGCTGTTGTTGAACTACACATCCCATGAGGCATTGTAAAACTCTGACATTCACAGATATGACTGGGCATGATGGGAATTGTAGTTCCTGAACAACTGGAGGGCCGTAGTTTGAAGACCCATGGCCTAGGCCATCTTTATGTAGAGCAACAATTCTTTTTTTCAGCTCCTCAGAGAATTCTTTGCCATGAGGTGCCATGTTAAATTTTCAGTGACTTCCAGTGACCAGTATGAGAGAATGAGAGCGATAACACCAAATTTAACACACCTGCTCCCCATTCACACCTGAGGCCTTGTCACCGACAAGTCACATGACACCGGGAGGGAAAATTGCTAATTGAGCCCAATTATTTACTTTTGTTACCAGTGGCTTAGACATTAATGGCTGTGTGTTGAGTTATTTTGTGTGGACAGCAAATTTACACAAGCTTTACACTCACTACTTTACATTGTGGAAAAGTGTCATTAAAATATTTACAAAAATGTGAGGGGTGTACTCACTTTTGTGAGATACTGTGTGTGTATATATATATATATATATATATATATATACATACATACATATACGTATGTGTGTGTGTGTAGCATGTAAAGTTATTCAGTTTAATAAATGTTATGTTTTTACGTTTAGTAAAGGCAAGTAGTTAAATTGGTGGCAGAATGTTATATTTAGGTAAACTGTTATAAAGACACATGTTTTTAAAGCACAATACATGGTTGATTGTACTCATTTTTTATCACTCCTACCGTTTGCAAAGCTGGAAATTGGATGTGTATTTTTATTTCAGATTATCTTTTCTATAAGAATAGTGCAATCTAGTGGCAGTTCTTTGTAAATGTTCGTTAAAGCTACATTATTTGATTGCATTTTGAATAAAAATTGCACATGTTCACTACAATTAAGTATTTTGACTGAGTATATTAATATGTTCCAGATTATCTAATTATTTATTGGATTTGTATTACTTTAATGCATATTTTCTCAACAAGTAGAAAAAAATGAAATGTAACAAAAGTAAAATGAAAAAACAAAATATGAAAGCTTAACCACTTCAGCCCAAACCATATTGCTGGTCAAAGACCAGAGCACTTTGTGCGATGTGGCTCCCAAACAAAATTGACGTCCTTTTTTTCCCACAAATATAGCTCTCTTTTGGTGGTATTTGATCACCTCTGCGTTTTTTAGTTTTTGCGCTATAAACAAAAATAGAGCGACAATTTTGAAAAAAAAAAATATTTTTTACTTTTTACCATAATAAAGATCCCCCAAAAATATATATAAAAAACTATTTTTTCCTCAGTTTAGGCCGATACGTATTCTCCTACATATTTTTCATAAAAATAAATCGCAATAAGCGTTTATTGATTGGTTTGTGCAAAAGTTATTGAGTTTACAAAATAGGGGGTAGTTTTATGGCATTTGTATTAATATATATTTTTTACTAGTAATGGCGGCGATCAGCGATTTTTTTTCGGTACTGCGACAATATGGCGGACACTTTTGACACATTTTTGTGACCATTGGCATTTTTATAGCGATCAGTGCTATAAAAATGCATTGATTACTATAAAAATGCCACTGGCAGTGAAGGGGTTAACACTAGGGGGCGGGGAAGGGGCTAAGTATGTTCTCTGGGTGTGTTCTAACTGTAGGGGGGGTGGACTCACTAGGGGAAATGACTGATCGCTGTTCATACATTGAATGAACAGACGGTCAGGTATTTCTCCCCTGACAGGACCGGGAGCTGTGTGTTTACACACACAGCTTCCGGTCCCCGCTCTGTAACGAGCAATCACGGGTGCCCGGCGGTGATCGCGACTGCCGTGCACGTGCGTGGGAGTCAGGAGCAAGCGACGCGCCCCTTGTGGCCGCGTCGAGAGCCGACGTTATACTACGGGCTCTCGCGCAGGAGAGCTGACCTGCCGCCGTAGAACTGCGGCGGCTGGTCAGCATCTCGTTAAAGTTGAATTTTTTTTTAAAAGGCTTTTTCTAAACCTGATGGACATTCCCAGGTATACAGTTCATTATGTTTTTTTTATTGTTATTATTATTATTATTCTCCGGGGCAAATCTGCACCTTGTAAAGAAACCTTACAATCTTTCTGTAATTTCATCTCTAAAATCTTGGGTAATGCAGCCTATATATAAAGATTTCTGGAAAGGAACAAAGCTCAAAGTAAACCTTAAAGCGGGGGTTCACCCATCAATTTAACAGTTTGAAAAAGCAGTTACATTCCTGGCATGCCGGGAATGCTAATTGTCACATTGGTTGTGCTCTCAACCAAACTGTCAAACCATCCAATGGCTGGTGTCATAACTGATCACATGTGCAGCATCATGGCAGTTGAAGATTAAACAGAGGCCAAGATGCGCCTTAGCAGCCGTCAATCAACTCCTCTTCGCTTAGAAACGCCTATTCCCTGCAGGATTCCCCGCTCGGAGACGCAAAACAAGGGCTCATATAAGGATAAGTACAAGTAAAAAAAAAAAAAAACAGCATACTGCAGATGTTAGCAGTATGCTACAGCTAATGTCAAAAAGTGGATTTTTGGGTGAACCTCCGCTTTAAGAAATCTTATTTTTTTAACAGTGCAAGGCAAGTCATTTATAAACAATATAATACCTACACTATCAATTCTACAGTTTTATTTTTCCCAGGAACAAATTTTCATGTATAACAGTGTATTTGTAGAACAGCTCCCTCTCTTCCTATGCCCACCCCTGATAGCTCCCCTCAGGCTACAATCAGGGATGTAACTATAGGGGTCGCAGTGGCGGTCACGACTGGGCCCTGTGCTGCAGGGGGCCCGTGCGGCCACCCTTTACATATGGCAGATCACCGTCGGCAACAAAGGCGGCGGGGTCGGAGTACCAGTGCACCATGCGCATGGGTGGCTGGAGGTGGGGGGTGACTAGCAGAGCTCCATGCTCCACTATTGCACTGGCTGCTCTTTAGTTGTGCATTCCCCACATGACCTGTGTCCTCGGCGGCTCCTCCGGCTCCCCCTCTCCTGCTCCATGCAGCGCCACTCAGTCTGATGTCTATCCTCTCCAGCCAGAGTACCTCCCCCTCAGTCCGGCTCACACTGCAATGCATGCTTCTCCCGGGGAAACAAACTTTAAGCACAGGGTGCAGTGGGGGCCTTCGTGGTTACTTGCACCAGGGCCCTGAGGTTCTAGTTACGCCACTGGCTAGAACAGTGTATGTTTAGGTATTGTGACATGTGAGGAAATGTTCTGTGACCTCTAATAGGGAACTACATTCTAAAGGTACAATTATTCACAATTTTCACTAATATCACAGGGAACCAAATTTTTCTGGCGTTTTTTAAAGCAATTTGCAAAAGGGGCATTGGCAGCTGGGTATCGAAGACAAGGAACTCTGTGTGCAGCATTTTGAGATAAAAAAACAACCTTGTTTTGTGATTAAAAAATATATAGGCACATATTCCAAACTGCATAATAAACACATTTCATTCCTAGTACTCCTGTATATATATATATATATATATATATATATATATATATATATATATATATATATACACAATTTTTTTCCAATTTGATCAAATTTTTCAAATTTGATCCACTTTTTTCTAATTCGGTCAAACATTTTTTAAACTCGAATACGAACCTAATCTATTATAATCTTTTCTATTCAAATTCAATTTCATTCTATAAGAAATTCAAATTTCGTATAGAATGAATTAAAATTTGAATAGAAAAGATTAATATAGAATAGAAAAGAATAGAAAAGAAAAACAATAGAACAGAATAGAATAAAATACAATATATATTATATTTTATTCTATTCTGTTCTATTGTTTTTCTATTCTTGTCTATTTTAGTTTCCATTGTTTTGAATTATTTTCCAATCTATTCTCAAATTTGAATTTATACTATTGGAATTTCGGAAGACGGTAATGTTCTATTTTATTATATTCTATTAAATTATATTCTTTACTATTCTTTTTTTTATTCTATTGCTTTATTGTTTTATATTCTATTTTATCGTATTTTTTAGAAAATCTATTTCTATTTTTTTTAATACGATTTGAATTTGTTTTCGAATTCTATTTGAATTTGTTTTTTAAATTTGATTTGAATATGTTTTCAAATTTGATTGGAATCGAATTTCGTTTGCGTTTTTTTTCGATTTGAATCATTATTTCTGATTTGTTTAAAATTTTTACTTTTGTAATTCGGAAATTCGGATGCATTCCGAAACTAAATGCACATGTCTAAAACGGTGGTCAAGGTTCCCTGCCCATGCCCTACACAGACACTTATATTCATTTTTGGGGTGTTTATGCTATGAACTTGTTTGTGCCAGTAAGTGGGCACCGTTGGGTCCTTCTGTATGGCCTGCATGGGCACTGTTGTGTATGATTAAGTGAAGTCATATCATGAGATTCTGTCATTAGGTGGGTGATATATTGGTGCCAGGTGCCGGTCCTACCAGCTGCAATTGCAGGACCTGTTGGGAGAATGATGTTTGTGACTTATGTATTTTTCCCTTGTAGAACCACTATAGGGAACTTTGGTTTCATCTTGGGTTTAGGCAGTGGGCATTAAGGAATGCCCTGACTCTATACATTTGTCTTTTGTCTAGTATATACCCCAAAAGCACAACACAGTTTATTGGATGGGTGGATATCTCTTCTGTGGTGCTTCTACTGTGTTCTTTGGAATATTTTACTGCTTGACAAGTTGGTTTTGGTAGAAGATTGGGGGGGGCATAATAGAACCGGTGGTTACTAGATGTAACGATTTTGTGATGCTTATGTTAAAGGGGTTGTATAGACAAAAAATGTTTCCTCTTAAATTAAAGTCTGACAGTAGCTGATAAAGTAAAAAGTAATGTTTTGCATTATAACTAGTTTGATACCTGTTGAAATCGAGCTGTTTTATTCACCTCCAGCACTCCTGAATCATTATTCTCCAGCACTCCTGGTTTGTGGTGCGCATTCATTCTTGCTACATCTAGGCCTAATGGGAACTACAGTTCCCATTAGGCTTAGTCTCCATGACTGTGAGGGATAAGAGAGTATTTTCACACAGGGCTGTAGTCATAGTGAGGGGGTGAGCAAATTCTGCTTTCCACCATGCAAAACAGCTCAGATGCTGGTGGAAAGCAAGAAGAGGAGAGACAGGAAATGGCATTTTCAAACCTGGATTACTGTATTTTGGAGGTCAAAAGGAAAAACGAGGTAAGTGATATTTACCGTATTTATCGGCGTATACAGCGCACTTTTTCCCCCTTAAAATCAGGGGGAAATCGTGGGTGCACGATATATGCCGATACCCGCTTCCCACGCTGTGTTTGAACGCCGCCGCCGACATATACCGAGCGCAGTACACTTGGGTACACTCGGCCAGGCTCGGCTCCACTCACAGTCACGCCCTGTGCCGCCTCCTAGCCTTTATGCGAGAGGAGCCGAGCATGGCCGAGCGTGCCTGAGTGTACTGCGCTCGGTATATGTCGGCGGCGGCGTTTAAACACAGCACGGGAAGTGGGGAACGGCTCAAAAACAGCACGGGAGAAGCGGGGAGGACACCACCAAGGCCGCAGACGGACGCCGGACCGGACAAGGCCGCCGATGAATGCTGGGCAAGACACCGACGAGGGGCATTCAAACTGTAAGTATTTTCTTTTTTTCCTGAAATTTCCCTTCTAGGTTGGGGGTGCGCGCTATACGCTGGTGCGCGCTATAGGAAGATAAATACAGTAAATGCTCTTGCTTACAGCAATCAATTGATCTAATAAAAAACAAACCTTTAGTGTTCCTTTAATTGTGAAAATTATGTTAATTCATAGATACTTCATATCTTAAAAATTTCTTGTAAATTTTATGCAGTCTGGCATTTAAAAAATGATAACAATCAAGTATACATATTGTTATCATGTTATACATTCCACATGTATTATAAATAAATACGTAAATAATAATAAGTAAATACATACTTACCTAGATGGCTGAAGCGTCGATCTGCACCTATCCCTTGCTGGCTCTACACTGAGGACTGAGCGATCAAAAAACACTGATCATTGATTCTTGGGTCTGCTCTGAGCACAGAGCAGTGACTGTCAGTCCCCACCCTGTTGCCTGTCGCTCCACCACTCACTGGAGCTTTGGGTTGGGGAAGGGGTTGGAGTGGCTACCTCAGGCTTCCAGTGGTATGCTGAGAGGCTGATCCAGCTGTTAGTCAGGCATCAGGGTGGCTACTGACATTATTGTCAGGATCCCTGCTGAACCTAGACCAGTTTACAGCAGATTTTAGCCCACTGTCAGCTGAATCTGGGTCACAGGAGCGCAGAACTAAGTGCACTCCTATGACCCAATGGAACTTTGGCAATACTTCACCTTTAACCACTTGCTTACTGGGCACATATACCCCTTCCTGCCCAGGTGAAATTTCCGCTTCCGGCACTGCGCCGCTTTAACTGACAATTGCGCGGTTGTGCGATATGGCTCCCAAACAAAATTGACGTCCTTTCTTAGGGCGGTATTTGATCGCCTCTGCGGTTTTTATTTTTTGTGCTATAAACAAAAAAAGGGCGGCAATTTTGAAATAAAAAACACAATATTTTTTACTTTTTGCTTTAATAAATATACCAATTTAAGAAAATAATAAAAAAAAATCTCAGTTTAGGCCGATACGTATTCTTTTACATATTTTTGGTAAACAAAATAAATAAATTGCAATAAGCGTATAGTGACTGGTTTGCGCAAAAGTTATAGCGCCTACAAAATAGGGGACATCATTTTATAATTGTTTTATTATTTGTTTTACTAGTAATGGCGGCGATCTGCGATTTTTATTGGGACTGCGACATTATGGCGGACACATCAGACACTTTTGACACATTTTTGGGACCATTCACATTTATACAGTGAACAGTGCTATAAATATGCACTGATAACTGTATAAATGTGACTGGCAGGGAAGGGGTTAACACTAGGAGCGAGGAAGGGGTTAAATGTGTACCCTGGGAGTGATTCTTACTGTGGGGGAGAGGGACTGACTGGGGGAGGTGACCGATCTGTGTCCCTATGTACAAGGGACACAGCATCGGTCTCCTCTCCCTGACAGGACGTGAATCTCTGTGTTTACACACAGAGATCCACGGTCCTGCTCAGTTACTGGGCACGCGCATTGTGTTCCCAGTAGCGCGGCGGGTGCGCCCCCTAGTGGCTCTAAAAGACGAGGACATCATATGACGTCCTGTCAGAACAATGGAGCTATCGTGCCGCCATCAATTGATGGCGGCCGGTAGTTAAGTGGTTATGCTTCCCTGTGTTTTCAGACATTTAGATATTACCTGGTCTAATTGTAAACACCAGCATGCAAACATCATAGCCTGGAGAAGGCGTATAGGATTATCTACACTTAAAGAAGAACTGTGATCATTTATTGACACATTCTTAAATAAAATATATATATATATATTACATTATTATACATATTATTTAAAATAAATCCTTGCTCCCTCTGTAGCTGCAAGTACTGCAGGGCAATTCATCCTAAAAGTTCACTAGAAAAGGAGTCAAGTCAATAAAGTTAGATTTAAGCACTCCTCTCTTTCCCATTTTCAAAGTCTAGCAGACTGCCAGCTAATTGACAGAGGGAAGCTGAGGTACAGAGAGACAGTGAAAGTAAAACTAGGACACTTTAGGCAGCAAACTTTAAACTAGAACTAAAATATCTTGCAGACACTTTAACAATTGTGCATGCATACATACTTGCAAATCTGTGTTACCATTTGCATTATCCATATTTCATGTTTTCTGTATGCCATCTTACCTACACTATTCACCAACATGTGGGGGTTGATGAAAGAGGTGCTGTAATTATTGTAATATTTCCCTTACAAGAAATTCTCTATAGGGACTGTATATATATATATATATATATATATATATATATTTTTTTTTTTTTTTCTCTGACATAAACAGGGCATGCAATATGGCAGCTATATTCCCACCTGATCCCCCTTTTTCCTCTATTTTTATCAGCCACTTGTAACTAGGCTTGCCACCTGTCCAGATTCACCCGGACAGTTTGGGTTTGTAATCATGCGTCTGGGTTTCAGACTGCCTGAAACCCGGACACATTATTTAGACTGGACTATGGCTTCCCAGCAGGGTTGCTGGCTGCAGTTTAAGCTGAGAATGTCTATTACACTCTTTCACACTGACCAAAGTCAGCACTAACACCCCCCCCCCAACACTGAGTTCTCAGTGTACCCTCTTAAATCAGGGTTCCCAGAGCATCCCTTATGTTAGAGTCCCCAGAGTTCTCCCTTACATCAGTCTTCAGAGTCACTTCTTACAGTGTAAGGGAACTCTGCAAGTTCAGATGTAAAAGGGGAACTCTGTGGATTCAGACCTAAAAGGGGAACTATTTGGACTCTGATGTAAAGGGGGACTCGTATTATTAACTTCATATGATTAGAAATGTTATTTAATAGCAAAATATATGAATAAATCGATTACTATCTATACTATAAAAAAATTGCTGTGCGCCGCTAAAGTGTTCGGGTTTGACTTGAAGAAAAGGTGGCAACCCTACTTGTAACTTGTTTTTAAAAATTCACCTCTCAACAAATGAGAAAGGAAAACGCAATACAGGACTTTGAGGAATAACACTGATCTGGGAAGTTATGGTTTCTTCATCTTATGCAAATATATAAGTATAAATACATGGAAGGATGTTTGGAAGGCCTATGACCTCTGAGCTGTTCAGCCAACAAAACTGAAACCAAGAGGCCCTAAAGAATATCATTGTGTGCAATGCACAGTTTTTGAGCAACTTTCTGGAAAAGCCACAGCACATACCCTAAAATTCATAAATACTGGTGCAGGCACGATTTGCAAATGTGTCTTGAGTGTGTTCTAAAAGTGGTGTTGCGTGCTCCAATTTGATGCACCTGTCTAAAACTTGTACTTGAATTTGTTACATACTGCATTACTATTAGAATGCACACAAGACACTTTTGGAAAAATTTGTCTGCAACAGTTGATTTAAATTTATTCCACTTTTGTATTATACATACTTTTAGTATTTTATTTTGAATTTAGGGAATGCAATGAACCACAATGTAAAAGTGGTACATTTTAGATCTAAATTTGGTGCACAAGTCACTATAAGAACAAAAAGTGTTGCAGATGCTTGAAAAAAGTTGGCAAAGCACATTAAAAAAAGTAATTGGCTGCACCGAGCGAGATGGATGCCTGACGGAGTAGCTCCACACACCGCGGGACATATTCGGCTCATAGAGGGCTATAAACTGCCTCAATCCTCTCATCTCTATCACCCCTTGAAGCACGAGATCACAGTGCATGCCTTTATCCAAGAAGAAATCCGGGGGTGGCGCTCCGAAGTCGTTAACCCACTATCTCCTTCACACCAGGGAACAGATGAGGTTTCCCCTTTAAACTGGTGGTCCCCCATAATGGGTCTACTTATACTGCCACAACAGGTCTAGAAGGCCAGGAGATCCTGGTGAAATTTGGCCTCATGGAAGCTGAAGCTATACGACGCCCACCTTTGACCCCCAGCCCTTCACAGATATGGCACACACCACTCTCCAGACGTGACAGACGATGGATTCAATTTGACAATGCTTCCCTGAGGATCTAGCAAGTAACACCTCACAGCTGCTGCAAACTTTAGGTTTGGCTTCCTGTTACGGACGAACATGCACCCCCACTTTCCAAATGCACACATAGCCAGGAGCCTGTCTCTTGGTGCGGCTGCATGTTGTTCCCCCCCCCAGCATGGTCACCACGTGATGTTCTTTTTTTTCACCGTTTGTTACTACATGATGGTCTATTTTTTAGACTTGGACACAAGATCACTGCTGTTGCTGGGTTTGAGACTTGATTATCTCAGTTATTACCTATTTTTATCAGGATGCAAAATTTTCCTGATCCTTGTTTTTTTTTTTACTCTTTTTTTCTCAGGTTCAAGTAAGAAACTGATCTTGATCACTTTAGACCCAGGTTTCAGTTTTTTTCTGCTTGTATAAGATATTTAATGTACTCTCACTGCAATATGGCAGCGCTCCCTACAAATGGGAGGCATGTGGGGTTTGATGATGTGGAGGATGAGGGCCCCCTGGGGGGTTTCTCCCCTCCTCTGTGGCAGGTCCTCCCTAAAATGTATTATGGCTATTAAGTGTGTCTCACACAATGTCAAAGGCTTTAACTCCCCTATTAAGAGGAGCATGGCCTTCTACCACTACAAACAACTGAAAGCTAAAATCTTACTGATCCAGGAGACATATTTCTCACAAGCCTCCCACCCCAAATGTTTTCATAGAGCTTATACACAGGCCTTTTATACACTCCACTCCTCCAAGAGTAGGGGCACTGCTATATTCTTACACATATCTCTCCTTATGGATGTGTGTCAGATTTATAGACATAAGGAGAGTCGATTTGTCATTATCAAAGAAGTAATTTACAACACAGAATGTACTATTGCTAGTGTATATGTCCCTAATGAATCTTCTGTCTCCTTGTTCTGCATCTACAAATTCTGAAGCCTTTCCTAAATCCATCCCTCGTAAACTCTTAGATCTCCAACTGCTAGACACCTGGTGGGCACACATCGTAGGAGCAAAAGAATACACATTCTTTTCTCACCCGCATAACAGCTACACCAGATTAGATTATATTTTATCTGCCCCTGCCCCTGTTATTCTGGCCAACTCAAGCTCAGCCTCTATTCACAACTGTGTATGGTCAGATCACCACATGACCCCGTTCACCACTGAATTCATTAAACTAGTCCCCACACCATACACCTGGAGACTCAACGAGGCACTTGAGTGAGTGAGGGAGGGAGTAAGTAACTTTTACAGCGCTACAAATGCAAACTAAATCGCCTCAAGGCGCTTGCGTCCAGTGTCGTCCTGATCCTTCAGAAGAGGTGGGTCTTTAGTTTTTTCCTAAAAGCCTGATGGTTTTCTTCCATGCGAATGGTCGTGGGTAGAGCATTCCAGAGCCAAGGTCCTTGGACTGCAAATATATGTTCTCCCTTAGATTTATAGCGGGTTTTGGGGATTTGGAGGAGGTTTTGGTTAGTTGACCGAAGCACGCAATTGGTGACGTAGGGTTTTATTTTCACGCTTAAGTATTGAGGAGCGATTCCTTTCGAGGACTTCTCTCGGATCAGACTGTTGAAGTGGTTCAATCTATTGATACATATTTTGCTTTAAATGCTCTCCCTAAGACCCCAAGCGCTACAGTATGGGTAGCCCATAAAGCAGTCCTGTGGGGCAAACTTATTAGTGTGCAGCTCGCTGTGGAGCAGGACGGTTTATATAAAAATCCTTCAGCCTTAACCTTGGAGTCTACCAGACAGGCTATAGAACAAAAATGGCTGGAACTAGACTCATTACTGTCAGCTAAGATAAAAAAGTCCCTGAGGTGGTCTAAAGCTAGATTTTTGCTCCACAGCAATACCGCCTCCACCATGTTCGCTAGAAAGCTGAACCAGTCTCTTTGCCCCACGCATGTATATAAATTGACCTCTCCATCACAGGGATAATTTTTCATCCGAAGGAGGTTCTAAAAAATGTCAAGGATTTTTACTCATCACTACTCGGGCTCCCACAATCCATCCCTTCATGGGAGGCCTTGGCCTGGTTCAATGAGATTCCACTACCCACTCTCACCCCCTCACAATTATACATACTCAATCAACCTATCTCCCTAACGGAGGTCTTGAATGTCATCAAATCCCGAAAGAATGGTTCTTCCCCTGGACCAGATGGCTTTTCAGCCTTATACTATAAAAACATTCTCCACCCAACTGTCCCCCAGACAGTTCAGCTTTTCAATTCTGTTATACATGGTGAAGGATTTCTAGAGGAAATGCTCTTGGCAAACATGTCCCTCATCCCTAAGCCAAACAAGGATCACACCCACCCTCATAACTTTAGGCCTTTATTGGTCATTAACAATGACCTGAAGATATTTAGCAGGAATTTAGCTGATAGACTTGGAGGAGTGATCTCCTCGTTAATATCTCCTTATCAATCAGGGTTTATCCCCCATTACCTTAGAACAGATAATATCCGCCTAGCCACTGACAATTATCCAGGATGCCACCCTCTTTTCCAGGAAGCTGTTCATGTTAAGTTTTCTTCTGCTGAGCTGGATCAACACCCTGAAACAATCCCTGTATGATCTCTTTCCTAGGAAAAATAACGGCTGTTAAGATGCCCATTCATCAGTGCGTGCCACCTATCAGTCAGTGCCACCTATCAGTAATGCTTAATCAGTGCCACCTATCAGTGCTCATCAGTGCTGCATATCAGTGCCAACTAATCCTATCAGTGCCCAGCAGTACTACATATTAGGGCATCCTCATCAGTGCTGCCTCATCAGTGCCACCTATCAGTGCTCATCACTCAGTGCCATCTATTAGTGCCAGCCAGTCAGTGTGTGCCACCTGTCAGTGCCACCTATCAGTAATGCTTAACCAGTGCCACCTATCAGTGCTCAATTGGTGCCACCCAATCCTATCAGTGCCCAACAGTGCTGCATATTAGGGCCTCCTCATCAGTGCTGCCTCATCAGAGCCAGTGGTTTGAAAACTGTCACATGACATTAAAAAAAAGTATCAGTACTTGTACTCGGTCTTAAAAAAGTAGTATCGGGACAACCCTAAAATCTACACTAGCCCTGGTCTCAGAGTTTCCCCCAGGGGCCTCTTTCATAGGGTATCCCAGGCTCGGGGTGGTATAGCAACCTGCCAACAACAGAATGAGCCCACAGTACAGCCCAGCTGAAACAGAGACCCAATTTAGACAAATCAACCGGATAAGAGCTAACTAACTCTCTCATCCCCCTTAAATTTAAAATAGCACCTGTACAGAAAGTACACAGGCGCTACATATATATATATATATATATATATATATATATATATATATATATATATATATATATATATATATATATATATATATATAATGTGTATGTATACATAATGTGTGTGTGTATACATATATGCTGTATATTATGAAGGGAGACTTGTTATTTTATTAACATATACCACGCCGTCTGTCTGTGTATTGAGCGGTGATAATTTATCACTGCTTAATAAACTGACATCTCTGTGTTTCTGTGTATTTCTCGTACTGTAATCTCATAAAGTCTCACGAGATTCCAGTATCAGGGGCCATTCTGCAGTGTTTGAAGCATTTTCTAGATCGCTTCACTCCTCCAAGGGTGAAGCGATATACTCTGCTTTATAAACAGGCACCCAGAGGAGATAGATCTCTTCTGTGAATGCCGGCGAATGAAGCAGTGAATATATTTCACTGCTTCATAAACGGACACCTCAATCTCAACACTCTGTTTTATAATGGTTACGACTCCCTGTGTTATTTTGTACTGCAAATTTTTATTTTTTTCAAATACAACTCTTAAGTATAAAAAAAAATCAAATTACACCAGAAAAGTAGTGCAGCAGCTTTAATGAATTTCACCCCATAGTTTTCAAAGTGTGAATAACTGCACAAGTTTGAATTCATAAGGAAAATTGTTGTTTCTGCTGTAAAGATTCATTTCCCTACAGTAGCTGCAGTTAAAGAGATGAGTTTGTTTTAATGTGTTTTTACAGCTTGTCAAGAGTATATACCCTGTTTCCCTGAAAATAAGACCGGGTCTTATATTAATTTTGTCTACAAAAAACACACTAGGGCTTATTTTCGGGGTAGGGCTTAATTATATCCGGTATGTACAATGACAATCTTAAAGTAGATGTAACCATAAAAAAATCCTGTTCCTTTAAAGCACAGTGCTTGTGCTGTGTAATTTACCCCTCTCTACAGTATGTTCTAAAAATCCTGGAATAAAACAATAAAACATTTTTTTTTAAAGTTCCTGTGTCCTCTGTGTTCTCCCTCTCTCCCCACCTCCCACTGTCAGGTCAGGAATACATTTTCAACATTGTTTTAAAAAAAATCTTGGTTAAAGTCCTTTTAAAATGTATGTAATCCATTTTATAAAAGGATCACACTGGTATAAGGTGCAGTGTGTCTCCCATTGCAAATGTCTCATGGAGAATACCTTTTTACAGCTCCCCTGGTCGCTCACTTGATCTGCTCTTCTCCGTGCTGAGATCCCTGCTGATGTCAGCCCGCTCGGTGCACTGAAGAGGGAGGGGCCACAGACGTCAGCTGGGAGGAGAAGAGAAGGGGGAAGACCCGAGATCCCCCCTGACGTCAGCCCGCAGATGTCAGCGAGGAGGAGAGAAGAAAACCTCCGGCGGGACAGCGGCGGCTGCTAATAAAGTATTTTATAATACAGTCACAAGGGGAGACACACTGCACTCCATACCAGTACGATCGTCCTACAAAACAGACCACAGTTTTTTCATGTACTTTACAAGGGCTTATTTTCGGGGTAGGGCTTATATTGCAGCCTTCCCCAATAATCATGCTAGGTCTTATATTTGGGGTAGAGCTTATTTTCAGGGAAACACGGTAAATATTTAAATATCTATAACCGGTTCTAGTTTAAAATCCCAGGATGTTTAACTTGTATATTCATACAAATGTGCTATGTATACATATAAACAATGTAACAATGCACTAGATTTTATGTTAGCTAATATCAATATTTTTCTGAGTGTGCTAACAATTCTTGTACTCTTTGTTGCATACCATATCCTTCCCTAATACACAAATGGTTTTTATGAAAATGTTCATATTTAAAAAAGATTGCAAGCCATCAACACCTATGTGTTGCAATGGCTTGTACAATAATAAAGTAATTTCAATTGTCAGCTGCAAAGTATTGCTTTTAAATAAATGGTGGTGAACAGAATGAACAGCACCCGAGCAGAAGTCATAAATAATTTTTTTTTTCAGATCTGATGTGTAATACATAACAAATGGATTTAATCAGTTGTAAAGCAAATTGGGAAATGTACATTTGGTGACTGAGTAAGAAAAAAACATCTCTCATCAGTTACACTTGACTGCAGCAAAAATTAGTTTCCAAGGATAAAAAGAAATAGATCGTTGACCAGTGTAGTTACAATGTTTCACGGCATATTAAGCATTTATAACAACCCATGCGTTGAAAAAACAATCCCATACTCGATTTATTGACTAAAAACGTGAATCAATATATATATATTTTTTTAAATGTATGTTAATTCTGATAAATAAGACACATTGTTTTAAAGAAAAAGTTTGCCGTATAAATGATCAAATAGTCATGTATTAAGACTTTTCAATCTCAATGTGTATATTAGAAATCTTTGCAATCAGAATTAATAACATTCAACGTTTCTAGACCAAATGTATTTAGGGTTGCTCAAGGTCAGTGAAAATGTTCTCCTACTACCTTGGTTAAATTATAAGAGTAGGTTGTAAATTGATCTGCTATTGTACTCAAAGTAGTTACATCACAGCAGTGTTGCACATTATGTAATGTTCAAAGAGCAAGGCAGTCATAAAACAAAATCACCCAATGTCGTTATAACATGTTATAGAAAATGCATTTGCTTTTAAAAAAAAGATTAAGGTAAATTGTTGTAGACTGTGTATTGTATAAAAGTAGCATTTATACCTCAACATCTTCTTAAGCAACAATTTCCCACAGCACTTGCAATGTGAAATAAAAAGTAAATGACTGCGACACGATTTGAGATACTTCTACCCCTTCTGTCTCTACCATGCATGAGTGTCTTTATTTTCTATGTGGGAGTATGTGAAATTTAAGATTTATACAAAGATTGTTCCCATTTGTTAGGTAGTAAAATTTGATAACTTGTGAGCTCTTTGGATGTGAAAATTAGGTTATTTGCAATTGGTTGGAACAAAGTGTATTTCTTAAAGCCTAAGTCCAAAAAATGTTTTATTTTTTATTTGGGATGGTGGGTGGAGACTTAGGGCCAGATTCACGTAGAATCGCGGCGGCGTAGCGTATCGTAGATACGTTACACCGCCGCAAGTTTTCATCGCAAGTGCCTGATTCACAAAGCACTTGCGATGAAAACTACGGTGGCAGCCTCCGGCGTAAGCCCGCGTAATTTAAATGGGTGTGTGGCATTTAAATTAAGCACGCTCCCGCGCCGGACCTACTGCGCATGCTCCGTTTCGCAATTCCCGTCGTGCTTTGCGCGCAGTGACGTAATTTTTTCGAACGCCGACGCGCGTAGCATAATTCCGTATTCCCGGACGGCTTACGCAAACGACGTTCATTTTTTAATTTAGACGCGGGAACGACGGACATACTTTATACAGCAATACGATTGCTGTGTAAAGTTAGGGCACCCAAAACGACGACTAACTTTGCGACAGGGAAACTAGACTAGCGGCGACATAGCGAACGCGAAAATCCATCGTGGATCGCCATAACTCCTAATTTGCATACCCGCCGCTGGTTTACGATGCGGCGGCCGCGGTACTGCATCCTAAGATCCGACAGTGTAAAACAATTACACCTGTCGGATCTTATGGATATCTATGCGTAACTGATTCTATGAATCAGTCGCATAGATAGAAACAGAGGGCCAGATTCACGTAGAATCGTGGCGGCGTAACGTATCGTAGATACGTTACACCGCCGCAAGTTTTCATTGCAAGTACCTGATTCACAAAGCACTTGCGATGAAAACTACGCTGGCAGCCTCCGGCGTAAGCCCGCGTAATTTAAATGGGCGTGTGCCATTTAAATTAGGCGCGCTCCCGTGCCGAACCTACTGCGTATGCTCCGTTTCGCAATTCCCATCGTGCTTTGCGCGCAGTGACGTCATTTTTTCAAACGGCGACGCGCGTAGCGTAATTCCGTATTCCCGGACGGCTTACGCAAACGACGTTCATTTTTTAATTTTGACGCGGGAACGACGGCCATACTTTATACAGCAATACGATTGCTGTGTAAAGTTAGGGCACCCAAAACGACGACTAACTTTGCGACGGGAAACTAGACTAGCGGCGACGTAGCGAACGCGAAAATCCGTCGTGGATCGCCGTAACTCCTAATTTGCATACCCGACGCTGGTTTACGACGCAAACTCTCCCCATCGACGGCCGCGGTACTGCATCCTAAGATCCGACAGTGTAAAACAATTACACCTGTCGGATCTTATGGATATCTATGCGTAACTGATTCTATGAATCAGTCGCATAGATAGAAACAGAGATACGACGGCGTATCAGGAGATACGCCGTCGTATCTCTTTTGTGAATCTGGCCCTTAGAGCCTTTGCTAGGTTGATATTACTTAAGGTGTAGTTATAAGGGGCATTTACCCTATTTTCTGCGGGGACAGCATATAATACAATACAATAGGAATTTCTTCCAACAGAAATACAGGGAAAAAAACAAAAGCACATTTTCAGTATAGAGGAGATGGGTTAAAACTGCTAACATTTATTGCTCCTTGTGCCTTTGTGTTTCAGCAATAACCACGTCCCACATTTTACAACCTATCCTTGACAAAATCACACATACAGCAATGTGAATGACGTGGCTAGTTAGACTCATAGGGGGTCCACTATAGATTATCTGTAAGTATTTATGTGCAAATCTGTTATTTTTTTTATGGATAACACCAGGAAGTGTCTAGAAGCCCAAAAGTTAATTTTTTACTTTAGTTTGCTCTACATAATGCACTTTAGGCTCAGTTCACAGAGATAAAATATCTGGAAAAAAAATCCTTAGTTTCTGAAATGTTATTTTCAAATGTTTTCAATGAAATTTGAAAATTACAGTCACCTAACTAAAAATAACAAAATACAAAGCATGAGAATGTCTGAGAAAGCACCGTTGCTGGCAAATGAGCCAATCTCCAAGCACTGGAATCCCTTGGTTGGACTCTTACAAAAGGCCCCAGAGTGAAGTATACATCATAATAAAGATTTATTATGCAATGTGTTTTGAAATGGTTCACCACTTCTTCCTAAGGCATGGCATATAAAACAAATCAACAGCTCATTGAAATGTGGAAAGAATACAGTACATTAACCCTATACAGTACCTGTCATCCTATACTCCCACTGTAAAATAACAAACTAGATAGAAATAAATTAAGAGTTTACAGAAAACAATATAAAAGATTAAAAAAAATACTTCCTGATTTACTACCATACTACCGTGGAAAAATTTGAAATATATATATATACACTATGGGCTAGATTCACGTAGGGGGACGCAAGTTTGTGTGGGCGTAGCGTATCCTATTTATGCTACACCTCCGCAACTTAGACGGGCAAGTGCAGTATTCACAAAGCACTTGCTCCGTAAGTTGCGGCGGCGTAGCATAAATCTGCCGGCGTAAGCACGCCAAATTCAAATTGTCAAGAGGTGGGCATGTTTTATGTAAATAAAACATGACCCCACGTAAATGACGTTTCTCACGAACGGCGCATGCGCCGGCCGTGAACGTTTCCCAGTGCGCATGCTCCTAATCACGTCGCAAATAGTCAATGCTTTTGATGTGAACGTAATTTACGCAAAGCCCTATTCGCGAACGACTTATGCAAACGACGTAAAATTTTCAAAATTCGACGCGGGAACGACGTCCGTACTTAACATTGGCTATGCCTCATATAGCAGGAGTAACGTTACGCCGGAAAAAGCCTTACGCAAACGACATAAAAAAATCCGCCGGGCGCACGTATGTTTCTGAATCGGCGTATCCAGCTCATTTGCATATTCTACGCTCAAATCGACGGCAGCGCCACCTAGCGGCCAGCGTAAATATGCACCCTAAGATACGACGGCGTAAGAGACTTACGCCAGTTGGATATTAGCCTAATTTTGGTGTATCCTGCTTTCTGAATACAGAAAGAAGATACGCTGGTGCAGCTTTGAATTTACGCGGCGTATCTATAGATACGCCGGCGTAAATTCTTGCTGAATCTAGCCCATACTTTATTAGCTAGACATATTAGGGTTGATTTATGAAAGGCAAACTGACTGTGCACTTTTGCAAGTACAGTTACACTCTGAAAGTGCAGTTGCTCCAGAGCCTAATAAATTAGGCAAAGCTTGACTTTACAAAGAATGCTCAATCACATGCAAGGAAGATAAAAAAAAAAGTAGCATTTTTGCTTGCATATGATTGGATGATGGAAATCAGCAGAGGTCTCCCTCATTTACCAAGCTCTGGAGCAACTGCACTTGCAGAGTGCAAATGCACTTGCAAAAGTGCACAGTCTATTTTTCATTAGTAAATCAGCCCCTCTAGCTTGCTCATTGTAGATGATACATTATTGTATCCAAGTGATGTGGATGCAGCAATCTCCCTGACACGCTATATTATTCTGACAGCAGGGGGGCCCCTCCCATTAGAATACACTGATCAGCGTTGCAGCTATTGACTGCAAGCACTGATCGAATGCTTGTTTTCCAGCAGGACCATTTGAAAGGATGCAGTCCAACAACCTCTTCTGTTGAACAGACAGTGGTACACACGTAACTAAATTCAGCCAATTCCTGCTGAATTTTTTCTACATATAACCTGCTTAATACTTAGATTTGACAATGGCCAATCAAAACAAACTTTGATTGTGAGTACCTGTAAACTGCGATATATTGGTAGAACCACATAGACCCTTGGAAACAGGATAAACAAACATATATTTATTATCTTTTGTGTGTTCTGCCAACATTTACATGACATCCCCATACTATTCTTAAGTTTATATACAGCAATACAATGACTTTACCTACTGGATGGCTACAACAAAATGTGCCCATCAGCATGGTCCTTAACATAAAATGTGCCCATCAGTGTGCCCCTTAACATTAAATATGCTCATCAGAGTGCCCCTTAACATAAAATAAGGGTCACACTGATGGGCACTTTTTTCGCTGGGGCACATTTTATGTTAAGGGGCACTCTGATGGGCACAACAAAATGTGCCCATCTGCTTGCCCCTTAACATAAAATGTGTTCATCAGTGTTGCTCTTAAAATAAAATACGTCCATCAGAATGCCTCTTCACATAAAATGTGCCCATCAAAGTGCCCCTTAAAAATAAGTAGAATGCTGATGGGCACATTTTATGTTAAGGGACACTCTAAAGGGCATATTTGATGGGCATATTTTATGTTAAGGAACACTCTGATGGGCACATTTTATGTTAATGGTCAATCTGATGGGCACAACTAAATGTGCCCATCAGTGTGCCCCTTAACAAAATATGCCATCAGTGTGTACATTAAAAAAATATGCCCGTCAGCGATCATCGCTACCACATACCTTGCTTGCAGGAGTCTGCACAATTGGCAAGCTGCAGGGGATGGAAGCTTTGAGATATACCTAGCAAGGAGTGAGAGCCAAGAGTGAGGAGCTGCAGACAGCAGGGGGTGGGGTGGGGTGTGCACGTGATGTCACACCCCCAACTCGCGGCCTGGCCAGGAGTGAGGCCTCATACACACGACCGTTTTCCTCTGCAAAATCCATCAAGAAACATGCTGGCAGGTCATTTTTGGCAAGAAAAACGGTCTTGTGTATGCTTTTCGTCAAGAAAACTGTCATAGATCTCGACGAGAAAAGTCTCAATTTCCTCGTCGGGCTGGTTTACGACTAGAAACACGTTCGTGTGTATGCTTAGAAACGTGCGCATGCTCAAAATAAAGTATGAGACGGGAGTGCACCTTCTGTAAAAGTAGCGTTCGTAATGGAGATAGCACATTCGTCACGCTGTAAAAATTATTGCATCGTTTAAATGCTGCGCATTTAAATCATCTTTAGAATGGTACAAAAATTAACAATAATGAACTTCTTTTGCTGCTGATATTCACACAGAGTTCTGACTAAATTTTTGTAACATTTTTCATGCTGATCTCATGAATATTTTTTAATAATTTATATAGCAAGATATTTTTTGTTTTTTTTGTTTAAATACAGATCTGCTTTTTGCATTATTATTTAATTTCTAGTCATCTCCATGATTTATTTTTTCATTTTGTTGTGTCAAGTTACCACAATTTTAACATTATTGTTTTGTCTTATCTGATCTGTCCCTTTATAATTAGACCTTTTGTATTTTTTTAAAGTTAACCTGCCTACTCACAAGCTAAATTTTTGGGTTGATTAAAAACACATAGGCAAGTATGAACTGTAAAACAAAATTACCATTTATTTTGGTAAAGAATATAAATAAAATAAATATAAGGCAGCACTGTAGAACCTGCTGCATTTTGTGCAACTCTGTGTGGACACTAAAATTGGGACATTGAGAAGCACATACAGGAGGGAGCCCAATCTGGTCCTGGACTCCCAGAGGTCAGGAACAGCAGCAGGTCAGAGATATGTCCCAAGTCTGTGGTACTACAGCAGGCTGCCTTTTGTCAGACTACCTTGAAGCAAGGCCATCACTTCTTGGTCTTCCTGGTAGCCTTCCCTCCAGACTTCTTTGCTGCCTTCCTTGCTACCTTCTCTGTAGCCTGCCCTGCAGCCTTCCTTCTCCGCTTGGCTGGAGCCTGTGCCTCTGGAGGTGTACTCGTGCCAGGAGGAGTAGAAGAAGGTGGAGGAGATGAAGGTGGAGGAGATGAAGGTGGAGGATGAGGAGGTGGAGGAGAAGAAGAAGGCGTAGGAGAAGAAGAAGGCGGAGGAGAAGAAGGCGAAGGAGGTTGAGAAGAAGAAGGTGGAGGAGGTTGAAAAGAAGAAGGTGGAGAAGGAGGAGGTTGAGAATAAGCTGGTGGGGGAGGATGGCCGTGGCTACAAATGACCGTGTCCTCGGTAAGTTCCCCCCTCACCCCCTTATTCATCAAACTTATTAAGAGGGGCTCAAATATGAGGCATTGTTCCTCGGACATTTGGCTAATTTTGACCATTACGAGGGTGCCATAGCCCTCTTCAGGGGTGGTAGGCTGCTGGAGGGTGGCCTGTGCCTCTTTAATCAGGGCCAGTGCTGCCTCACTCACCCTCATATCCCTCCTGGCCCTTCTTGTTGTAAGGCGGATGGGAGGCACCTGGCACCTTGTGCTACCACTTGGCCCTGCCACCTCCTCTGTGCCACTCACTCCTGCCACCTCCTCTGTGCCACTCACTCCTGCCACCTCCTCTCTGCAACTCACTCCTGCCACCTCCTCTCTGCCACTCACTCCTGCCACCTCCTCTCTGCCACTTACCCCCGCCTCCTCCTGCCTGACACTTTCCAGACCCTCATTCTGGCTGATGTCCTCCTGTGTATAAAAAAGGGACCGTTTGAGTTTTGGATTCAACAATCGCACACAATTTTCAGCTCATGACTGTTGCAAATTGATTGAAAATAAATATAAAAGACAATCATTCTGACCCCAGCAGTTTTCATTCTTTTCTCCCCAACTTTTAGGGCCACTACTGTCTATTGATATGGAAAACACTTTTAGATCAAACATTATATATTTTTTACATATTAACATCTATTTTACAGCATTTTTTCCCCACAATAAATACATTTAAAATACTATATCTGGCTCCAGACAGCCACATCCGGGCCTTCCTCCAGGATGGAAGGCTCCTCTTGCTTCTGAGAAGGCTCAGCTTGCTCCTAAGAAGGATCAGCTTGGCTGCAGGGAAGGCTGGAGGGTTGGCTGGAGGGTTGGCTGGAGGGAAGACTGGAGGTTTTTCTGGAGCGAAGTCTGGGGGGAAGGCTGGAAAGTGATGGCCTTGATTCAAGGTGGTCGTCAAGAAAGGACAGTCTGCTGTAGTACTACAACAACAACGGTACATATACCTGCCCTGTTGCTGCTCCAGACCTCTGAGAAGCCAGGACCTTGTTATGCTCAGCAGTGTATGTGCCTCTCAAGGTCCCAATTTTAGAGTCCAGCTTTTCAGTGGTTACATGGGGCATGCGAGTGTGCACAAATGGCAGCAGGCTCTTCAGTGCTGCTGTCCTTAGCTCTTCTTTTCCGGTGGATGGGGTCTTTTGTGGCCAAAAGAGCGGGCATCTCCCTTAGTCTATCAATAAATTCCCCAAGGAACTCCCTCTCGTTGAATGGATTCATATTTTCTGCAAGACAAAACAAAAGACAAATATACTAATGTCAATCACAGTGTATAAACTCTAGTAATCTTTATCCCCATACAGGCCTTCAATCTCTTTGCAGTATAGGCCACTGATGTCCCAAGTTTAAATCATACCTTTGTTCACACGTTCGTTGCTTTAACGACTATCTCCGCACACTGAACGTAGGTACGACACATGTATGCTAAGGTTTATATACACTACACATGCATGACACTCCGCACACGTTGCCCGCCCATGACGTTCTTACTCGATGTTTCCCCGCCCCTTCTCTTTCGGCGCGCAAACGACATAGCGGAATCAGATGAGCAGGTGTCTGAAATTAGGCCTAAGTCATCCAAAAACGATGACATGGAGGAATCAGATGAGCAGGTGTCTCCATTTAGGCCTAGATCATCCAAAAACGACGACATGGCGGAATCAGATGAGCAGGTGTGTCCAATTAGGCCTAGATCATCCAAAAACGACGACATGGCGGAGTCTGGTGAGCAGGTGTCTGTAATTATAAATTTGTCGAACGACGACACAACAAGCCCTGAGCCTGATAAGGGAAACGTCACAAACGAGGAGCAGATACAAGGCATCTAACATGTCCTACGTGGAGAGGGCGGAAATGGTGGACATATTTCTAAAGTCTGATTCCGATGGCAGGCATGGGCCCTATACCCACCCTAATTTAAAGAAGGGCAAAATTATAGATAAAGTGCAAAAAAGTCTGAATAGACATTTTGGGCTGAAACGATCGAAGGAGTAGCTCAGAAAGAGGTGGTCAGACCTCAAACTGAGGGAACTGGAACAGTTAAGGAGCATTAAGAGAATGCTTGAAAAAAGTAAGTACTTATCCTGTGTCCCTATTATTATTGTTTTTCTGAACTTGCATGTTGCTCCATGTTGTTGCTTTTAAATATAGGACCTTAGAAAATAACGGTCATTTCAGACACATCCGTTCGGCCACTGCATACAATGTTTTATGAAGATACAGGGTAAAAAACATTTTAATATGCCTGTTTATATTCAGGAAATATGTTTACATTGGTGTCTAGCTGATGTGTTTGTAACTAGAATTACAATCAAAATTACATCAGTGTAAAGGAGAGGGCACTCAGCAGCTGTTTACACATCTGCACTCAAGAGCACTAGTGTGGGCCACCAGAACAACCTTTTTAGGGTGACCCACACAGGTGCTCCTGTACATTTTTCATGTTTCATTCTCATAGGGGACAGAAGACTGGGAGGACACCACTCCTCCGAGCCCAGGAAACACAAACATCACCAACCACTTTGCCAGGAACACAAACATCACCAACCACCTCGCCAGGAACCCACACCTCACCGACCACCTCGCCAGGAACCCACACCTCACGACCACCTCGCCAGGAACCCACACCTCACAACTACCCAGACCTCAGGATGTGGAGGAAGGAGAAGTGAAGGAAGTGGTTGAAATTCCTAGAACAGGTCAGTATCTGTCACCACAGCTTCAGGTAATACAAGATGTAGGCCTGCAGATTTCCTAATTTCCCAATTCCTTCTTTTTTTTTGTATTTGGTTTAGGGGATGAACATGTGGCTGAAGAAAGACCTTGATTCTCACATTTGAGGGCCCAAAACATCCTCCTCCAAATCAAGGAGTGCAGTAGCGAGATGTACGGCATCAAACAAAAAATGGCCTTTATCGAGGAAACATTTAAGGACATAATTGATGACTTGGGGGGGAAACTAAGAAAAACCCCTTTTTTTTGTTTCCAGTTTGACTATAACATTTTTGCACTTTTTCAAACATGCAAAATTTGAAGATGCAC
This sequence comes from Rana temporaria, assembly GCF_905171775.1. Taxonomy (NCBI): domain Eukaryota; kingdom Metazoa; phylum Chordata; class Amphibia; order Anura; family Ranidae; genus Rana; species Rana temporaria. Next base: position 554,369,599 of record NC_053489.1, read on the forward strand.
ACAGTGTGTCAACATGTGATATCTGCCATCTCGGGATATCTATGTCCGTGTTTTGTGGGTGCAACCCCTTCCTCACAACTCAAGTAGGTGAAAGGAAGAAGGGGTTGCACCCACAAAACACATCCATTGATCACCCATTATGGCAGAAAGTACATGTTGACAATAGGGATCAGGAGGAAAATACCCATTTTAACCCTAAAAAGACTGTGTGCATCTTCAAATTTTGGCTTGTCCAGGGGTGACAACACCCCATCTTATTATGGGCAGGTAGACAATTTAATAAAAATCAGAATGTCTGAGTTATTGCCTAGAAGTTTACATTGTTGTATTTTGTGTTGTTATTTAAAAAATTGTATTTTCTTTACAAAAAAATGCCAGTTTTTGGCAATTAAAAAAAAATGTATACACCTTTAAATATTTTATAAAGACCATGTGTGTGAATATGCACCAAGCAAAAATTTTGAAAAAACAACAACGTGTGGCTTGTTTTTCTTAAATCCCCTAGAACTTTTGATGTGTTTAGTTTTGGTGTTACCAGTAAAATGGTTGTTAGTTCATAATGAAAATAGACTTGACACTACAAGAAGTACACTAGGAAAAACTAGGAGATAGCTAAAATAAACACAAGCAAGACATCAAAAATGTAATTTCAACAGATTTATTTATGTTTTTTTTTGAAAATAATGAAGTTACAGATTGGCTGGCATAGGAATGGCTCCCCTACCCCCTACCCGTGAAATACTCCACATACATATCCTGCACGGGCACTTTGGGGGGGCAAGCCAGTACGGGCATGTTCTAGGCCCGGCAAGGCAATTACACCTGAGGCAAGTCCGGCCTCTGGCCCAACTGTGGCCATATAAGTAGGAGACTGTCTCCTTCGGAAATTATGTAGAATGCAGCAACAAAAAATAATGTAGTTCCATTTATATTCCGCCATGTGTATAGAGGTTAAAAACAGGCGGAACCGGCTAGCCATTATCCCGAAGGCGTTCTCCACAACTCTTCGGGTTCTGGCCAGCCGAAAGTAAACACCCTCCTTTCTGGGGTGAGGGCCCGCTGGGGGAATGGCCTCATGAGATGCTTTTCCAGTCCAAAGGCTTCATCAGCCAGAAATTAAAAGGGGAGTCCTTCCACATTCTTTGCATCCGGTGGCAATGCAAGATCATCACTCTGGAGACAAAGCGCAAACTCCGTCTGCCTGAACACTCCCCCATCCGACATTCGGCTATTCTTCCCCACATCCACAAAGAGGAACTCATACTGTGCTGACACCACCGCCATCAGCACAATACTATTTAACCCCTTGTAGTTATAGTATTGGGAACCCGAACGGGGTGGTGGCACGATGCGGATGTGCTTCCCATCAATGGCTCCACCGCAGTTGGGGAAGTCCCACTGCATAGCAAACTCCAATGCCACAGTCTGCCATTCCTGTGGTGTGGACGGAAGCTGTGGAATCAAACAAGAAAAAAAATAGTACTTTTTCACATAACCTTGCAAGCAGGTTATAGAAAAACATTATTGGCCAACATCATTCTAACATTTATTTTAACCACTTAAGGACCCATTCACGCTGATATACGTCGGCAGAATGGCACGGCTGGGCACATCCACGTACATGTACATGGCTCTTTAAGCCCAGCCGTGGGGTCGCGGGTACGTGCACGCGACCCGGTCCGAAGCTCTGTGACCGTGGCCACGGGACTCGCATCCCTGATCGCCACTGGAGTCCTGCGATCGGTCCCCGGAGCTAAAGAACGGGGAGAGCTGTGTGTAAACACAGCTTCCCCGTTCTTCACTGTGGCACTGTCATCGATCATGTGTTCCCTTTTATAGGGAACCACAATCGATGACGTCACACCTACAGCCACACCCCCCAACAGTTAGAAACACAAATGAGGTCACACATAACCCCATCAGCGCCCCCGTGTGGTTAACTCCCAAACTGCAACTGTCATTTTCACAGTAAACAATGCATTTTAAATGCATTTTTTGCTGTGAAATGACAACGGTCCCAAAAATGTGTCCGAAGTGTCCGCCATAATGTCACAGTCACGAAAAAAAATTCTGATCGCCGCCATTAGTAGTAAAAAAAAAAAATTATAAAAATGCAATAAAACTATCCGCTTTTTTGTAAACGCTATAAATTTTGCGCAAACCAATCGATAAACACTTATTGCGATTTTTTTTACCAAAAATAGGTAGAAGAATACATATCGGCCTAAACTGAGGAAAAAAAAATAATGTTTTATATATTTTTGGGGGATATTTATTATAGAAAAAAGTAAAAAATATTGTTTTTTTTTCAAAATTGGCGCTCTATTTTTGTTTATAGCGCAAAAACCGCAGAGGTGATCAAATACCACCAAAAGAAAGCTCTATTTGTGGGAAAAAAAGGACGCCAATTTTGTTTGGAAACCACGTCGCACGACCGCGCAATTGTCAGTTAAAACGACGCAGTGCCGAATCGCAAAAACTGTCCGGGTCCTTTAGCTGCCTAAAGGTCCGGAGCTTAAGTGGTTAAGGAGCATTTAAATACAAAAATATAAGGCCCAATTATCACATTCCTCACCCCCTCTGATGGACCATTGTAAACATTTTAGGGGGGGGGGGGTTAGATGAGTTTGGGACCTCAAGAAAAAAAAAAGGTGAAGCTATACTTTAAAACACATTTGGGGGGGGGGCTAGATGAGTTTGGGGCCTCAGGAAAAAAAAAAGGTGAAGCTATACTTTAAAACACATTTTAGGGGGGGGAGATAAAGCACTACAATGGATCTTACAAAATACATTGGGAAGTGACTAGGCTAGGTGTGTTTGGGCCCAGGATAGCATGCTGGAGAGGTAAGTGAAGGGGAATATGCATGTAGGCCAAAAAAGGAGCATTAAAACCTTACAGCATGCATGGAGGCAAAGGGGACATTCACAGCATATTACAATCATGGTAATTAGGGAAGGAGGAAATAAATACAATACATTAGCATACATTAAATGTGATATTAAAGGAGAAAACTTACCCTCATATAGTCATCCTGCAGGACTTGGATTATAGCAGAACAGGTACCTGGGATTATGAGGCCTAGAGCCTGGGGGGATGCCTGTCGTGAACTTCAAGTCCTGCAAACTTCTCCCAGTTGCCAGATAGCGTAACGTGGCAACTAGCTTCTGCTCAGGGCTGATGGCATCCCTCATACCGGTGTCCTGCCTGGTGATATAGGGCGACACCAAAGCCAAGATCTGCTGGAAAACGGGGTCAGACTTCCTAAGGAAATTCCTGTAATCATCAGGATTATTCTCCTGGATCTCCCGCAGCAGAGGCATGTGAGAGAATTGGTTCCTACGGAGCAACCAATTCTTGGTCCACTCCTCCTCACCCTGTTCATGGCCTCGTCTAGGTTTAAAACAATAAGACCAACACAAACCGACTGCACAACACAAACTCTACAACGAGCAGGTGCCTGCAACATGGCTAGAAAACGAACGTCTAATCAGAACGAACAAACTAAACAGAACAGCAAGTCCTATGAAGAACGACCTGAAAAACAGAAACGAGCGGACAGGAACGCACTGTAAAACAAATACAACCTGACCACACGCCCTGAAAGACAAGATACGAACCCACAAGCACAAATTAAACCGCAGAAAACGATCTGAAAGCACAAAGACTGAAAAGTGCGAATCGTCTCTCACCAAACTTTTACTAACACGCGGTAACATGAGATTAGCAAAAGCAGCCCCAAGGGTGGCGCCAATGGAATGGAACTTCCCCTTTATAGTACCGTTGTACGTGTTGTACATCACCGCGTTTGAGAACAACAAGATTTTGTCTTGACAGTGTGTATGCAAAGAAAGCTTGACAAGATTCTCGACAAGCCTGACAAGGAACTCGTCGAGGAAAACGACGTTTCTTTTACGACGAGTTCCTCGGTCGTGTGTACGAGGCCTGAGAGCTGGGAGCGAGAGCACAAGCAGGAGGGCAAAGCCAGGCACGATCAGCCAGGTATTTCAGGTGGTATAGGGGGCCAAATTACACAGCACAAGCACTGTGCTGTATAACATGCTTTAAGGGAACGGGATCCTTTTTTTGTGCATAACAAACACTTTAATCCTTTCACTGCCAGGTCCATACGCTGTAGAAGCCTACAGAAGTGCCCGCATGGACCTCATTTCTCCCTCTGCTATAAGCTCATGGTCACTTCAATGACCATAAACTTATAGCAGAATTGTTCAGCAGACTCTGCTGAACAATTCTATAACTCTGATCAGCTGATCACGTGGTAAAGAGTCTCCGTGAGAGACTCTTTACCTTGATCGGTGTTGCGGGGTGTCAGACTGACACCCTGCAACAACGATCGCCGTGAGGGGGCGCGCATCGGCTTAGAATCCTGAGGACGTCATATGACGTCCAGTCAGGATTCTACAACCACTTTGCCGACGTCAATATGTCATTGGCGGGCGGCAAGTGGTTAAACAGCTGCTCTATTCACTCCAGTGTGAAAGCCTGAGGGCTTTTTACACTGGAGCGGTGCACTGGCAGGGTGTCAGGTACTCCGTCCTTCTGAGTCAACCCTGGTCTCCCCCCTACCCATATCCGAGCACTGTTTCTTGATTCCACCCCCTACCCACCACCCAGTATCGCCCCTTTTAGAGAATATAGAATTAAGTATAATTTTGTGGAGTTAATTAATTTGTATTGAATTTGTTAATAACAAGAAAAGCAGTAAAATAGATCACCTGTAGCTAGCAACAATTGATTAACCCCTGCAACATAATACCCCCCCCCCCCGAAACAACAGATTCACCCCTGCAACAAGATACCCCCCAACAACAACAGAAGCACTCCAGCAACAATAGATCCACCCGAGTAACAGTAGATCCACCTCAGCAACAATACAACCCTGGGGGAATTTGTCCGGCAGCAACAATATATCTACCCTAGTAACAATAGATCCCTGCAACAAAATACCCTCCCCCAAACTCCAAATCCAGCCCTGCAACAAAATACCCCCCAACAACAGATCCACCCCAGAAACAATAGATTTACCCCAGAAACAATAGATCAACCTCAGCAACAATACACCCCCCAAGAGGATTTTTCCACCAGTAATAACAGAAAATAACCCCCCAGCAACAATAGACCCCCTTTTCAACAAAATTCCCCTGATGATGGGCTAGATTCAGGTAGAATTAGGCGGGCGTAGCGTATCTCAGATACACTACGCCGCCGTAAGTTTGAGCAGCAAGTCCTGTATTCACAAAGAACTTGCGCTGAAACTTACGGCGGCACAGTGTAACTGGGCCGGCGTGAGCCCGCCTAATTCAAAATAGGCTGGTTGGGGGCGTGTTCTATGTAAAATACTAGTGACCCCACGTATTTGATGTTTTTAATGAACGGCGCATGCGCCGTCCGTGGACCTATCCCCGTGCGCATGCTCCAAATGACGTTGGCAAATCGTCATGCTTTCGAAGTGAACGTAAATTACGGCCAGCCCCATTCACGGACGAGTTACGCAAACGACGTAAAATTTTCAAATTTCGACGAGGGGAAAGACGGCCATACTTAACATTGGCTGCGCCATGTATTTGGTGGAATAACTTTACGCCAGAAAACCCCTTACGTAAACGGCGTATCTTTACTGCGACGGCCGGGCGTACGTTCGTGAATCGGTGTATCTAGCTGATTTACATATTCTAGGCGTAAATCAGCGTACACGCCCCTAGCGGCCAGCGTAAATATGCAGTTAAGATACGACGGCGTAGGAGACTTACGCCTGTTGTATCTTAGCAACATTTAAGCGTATTTCAGTTTGAGCATATGCAACGGCGGGGATTCGGACTTACGACGGCGTATCTACTGATACGCCCGTCGTAAGTCTATGTGAATCTACCCCGATTTGTTTATTTGTCCACCAGCAAGAATAGATCACAGAGCAGCCAGCAGGAATATGCATATGCATATGCAACGGCGGGGATTCGGACTTACGACGGCGTATCTACTGATACGCCCGTCGTAAGTCTATGTGAATCTACCCCGATTTGTTTATTTGTCCACCAGCAAGAATAGATCACAGAGCAGCCAGCAGGAATAGACTCTACAGTAGCCAGTAACAACAGACCTCTCCCTCAACAGTAGATCTCATGTCACTTGTATCCCAGCCCCCCACAGTCAGAATCACTCCCTAGGACACACTTAACCCCCTGATCGCCCCCTAGTGTTTAACCCCTTCTTTGCCAGTGTCATTTACACAGTATCAGTGCATTTTTATAGCACTGTTCGCTGTATAAATGACAATGGTCCCAAAATAGTGTCAAAAGTGTCCGCTGATCGCCTCCATTACTAATAAAAAAAATTATAATAAAAATGTAATAAAATTGTCCCCTATTTTGTAGACGCTATAACTTTTACGAAAAACAATCAATATATGCTTATTGCAATTTTTTACCAAAAATATGTAGAAGAATACATATCGGCCTAAACTTAGAAAAAATATATATATATTTTTTATATATTTTTTGGTGATATTTATTATAGCAAAAAAAAAAAAAAAACTTTTTTTTTCAAAATTGTCACTCTTTTTTTGTTTATAGCACAACAATTTAAAAATGCAGAGGTGATCAAATACAACCAAAATAAATCTCCATTTGTGGGAAAAAAGGACGTCAATTTTGTTTGGGTGCAACGTCGCACAACCACGCAATTGTCATTAAAGAAACGCAGTTCCGAATTGCAAAAAATGGCCTGGTCATTGGGCAGCCAATTCTTCCGTAAAGTGGTTAATACAATATATACCTGTAAATATAGAAAAAACACCTTGCATGTGTGGATGGTGGGAATTGGATCAGAATTTCATTCAGCAAGTTGAGAAAAATGAATATATGTACAGTATGGCCCGGATTCACAAAGCACTTACGCCGACGTATCTCGAGATACACCGCATAAGTGTAAATATGCGCCGTCATATCTATGCGCTGTACTCTGAAACCAAGATACGCCTGAAAATAGGCTTCATCCGACCAACGTAACTTGTCTACGCCGGCATATCGTGGGCGCATATTTACGCTGGACGCATGTGGCACTCCCATTGATTTTGTATTTAAATATGCAAATGAGGGAGATACGGCGATTCACGAACGTACGTGCGCCCGGCCGGCCTAAAGTTATTCCCCATAAAGCAGGTGTAACTCAGCACCAGAAGTGCACAGGTCAGCTGGACAGCAGCTGCAGCAGCACCGTTACGGACGAGTTGAGCAACCACACTTGCAGGACAACACATCTGTATGCCAACATGCCAGGCAGGGCCACCATCAGGAATTATGGGGCCCCTTACACAGCTTCAGGAATGGGCCTGGGGGGGGCTGCTGCTGCGAATTGAGAAAGACGAAATAAAGAAAAATAAATAAAGAAAAATAAATATAAAAAAAAGGAACTAAAAAGAATAAAAAAAGAAATTTAAAAATATTAAAAACTTTTTTATTTTTTTTGTAAAAAAAAAAAAAAAAGTGACTTGCCATCTGGGGTCCTGTGCTCACACACACCACATCCACTTCACATTGGTTTAGCCCAAGTCCACCATGCAGGACTTGGGAGCAGCAACGCCACGCCAAGGCCCCAATGGTGTTGCTGTCCATTCATACCACATTCACATGATCATGGGGATAACCACTCCCCGACGACCCAAGGTGACACGCCTTGCTGCCAGGAATGTCACCCACATTCACACACCAGTCACACTGTAGCCTGCACTACTGACCGTGTGCAGTCACTACAAAAAAAATAAAAGGGATCATGCCATTGGCCGACATGGCATGCCCTTACTGGAGGACGGCACATATATCTATGCACGTCTCTCCAAAAATAAAAAAGCTTATAATCTGAGCCAACCAAAAAATAGAGCACTCATTTGCCCTGTCGTGGGTCAGGCCTGTTGCCACGGCACCGGCTCCTCAGTTGTCTGGGGGGAGCCTCGGGTGGGGGGGGGTGGGGCATCAGGAGGAGGATAATCCCCTGGTCTGTCACTCCGGGCAGATGCTGGCTGCCTGCCCTCAACACAAGGGCAATGCGGGTGAGGACAGCGTTCGTCTGCACCTGCATCCGCAGCTGGTGGATGGTGGTATGCCGCTGGTGACGCCTGGTCTGCCGTCCCTCCGCCTCGATGGCAGCAGTGTTGGCCTGTATAGCCACTCCCAGGCTTTTCACCTCTGCCACGAGGCCTGCTGTTGTGGCCTGCAGCTCCCCAATGCAGGTCACCATAGCAGCGCAGTTAGCACTCACATCCTGCAGGCTGTCAGAGATTGAGGTGCTCTGCTCAGCCTGCTGTGTGAGGCACTGCTGCACAGTGGCTGCGGTACCCTGCACAGCCACAGTGCATTCAGCCTGGGTCTTGGCTGAAGAGGCCAGGCTGTCTGCCACACAGCGCAGGCCACAGGCAATAGCACCCATGTGGCGCATCTGGAGGGCCTGTTCCCTCGCAAGCCCTTGTTGTAGGGATTCTGGTACACCCCTTGTCTTACGCAAAGCCTTCCTGGGGGCTGGAGAGGCTTGGGCCCGTCTGTACCGGGAGGCCCTTGAGGGGCTTTCCCTGATGGGGGTGGCCCTTGAGGGGCTTTCCCTGATGGGGGTGGACACTGAGGGGCTTCCCCTGATGGGGGGGAGGTTGAGGGGCTTCCCCTGATGGGGGGGAGGTTTGGGAGGGTCCAGGGAAGATGTTCTCCTCCTCGAGGTAGACACATTCCTCAAGATCACCATGCTCCTCCTCAACTACCTCTAGAGAGGTGTGGGCACGCTCCTCCAGGGATCGCGTGGGTCGTCCAGCAGCTGACGATGGCCCCGCTCCCTCCAGTACATCTGTGGATGACACAAAGCATTCACATGTTGGTGGACCCACACACTTGTCACATGTTCCTTTCCACCCCCTTACATGCTACACACCGGATGGGGGATAAAAAACACTTACCTGTCCTCAAGGCCTGGTCACCGGAGTCAAAACCCTCCAGGCCCTCCACTTGCTTCCTCTCCAGACATCTGGCGATCACCTCCTCATCAGCAGTGAGCCTGATAGTACTGGCTGGTCCGCCTCCCGTGCCCCTGGCGTGCCTCTTCATCCTGGTCAGCTTATCTCTGACCAGACGATGCAGGGCATTGATTATTTATGCTCTGGGCATAGGCGGTGGGCCGGCTTATCTTAGGGGTTACGCCGGGCGTAGTTGTGAGCATGCGCCGTTTAAGATACGCCGGACGTAAACCACTGCGACACGCTCGGACCATCATTTGCATGGGGTCACGTCCTTTACACTTACGCTGGCCTGCGCCTTCGAAAATACGCTACGCTGGCTCATCTTGGTGAGCAATGGCTTGCTGAATGCCTCTCCGAGCTGCGCCAGCGTAGCATAAAAACTGGTCTGGCCACCTGGGATTAAAAGTGGAGAGCATGGTCTGGCAGCAAAGGTGTTAAATGTACTGTATATGTCTATTACTGCAGAAAACACACTGGGCCGGATTCAGAAAAGAGATACGACGGCGTATCTCCTGATACACCGTCGTATCTCTGAGTCCGGCCGTCGTATCTATGCGCCTGATTCATATAATCAAGTTACGCATAGATATCCCTAAGATCCGACAGGTGTAAGTGTCTTACACCGTCGTATCTTAGGCTGCAATTTCACGCTGGCCGCTAGGTGGCGCTTCCGTTCGTTTACGCGAGGAATATGCAAATTAGTATTTACGTCGATTCAGAAACGAACGACTGCCCGGCGCTTTTTTTTTACGTTGTTTGCGTTCGGCTTTTTCCAGCGTAAAGTTACCCCTGCTATATGAGGGGTATGTGCGGCGTATCCTATGTTAAGTATGGCCGTCGTTCCCGCGCCGAGTTTTGAAATTTTTACATCGTTTGCGTATGTCGTTGGCCAGTACGGCTGGACGTAATTTACGTTCACGTCGAAAGCAATGACGTTTTGTGGCGGAATTTCGAGCATGTGCACTGGGATGTTTTCACGAACGGCGCATGCGCCGTAAAAAAAACGTAAAATACGCGTGGTCAAGCCTAATTTAAATAAATCACGCCCCCAACATCCCCATTTGAATTACGCGGCCTTACGCCGCAACACATACGCTACGCCGCCGTAAATAAGGGCGCAAGTTCTTTCTGAATACAGAACTTGCACCCAAAGTTACAGCGGCGTAACGTATCGGATACGTTACACCGGCCAGACAGATACGCTCAGGTATCTGAATCCGGCCCACTATTTTTAAACAGATGGAATTTGATAACATCCATTCAGAAACTATCTGTTATTTTGCTGAAGTGCTAATGATGACATTTCATTAGACTTTCTAGCTACAGGTACCTCACATATAAAATGGAAAATGAGTACCTTAAACACATCATGGTTTAATTACCTCTCTGTTTGGCTAAGTATAAAAGTTGAAAATTGGGATGCAACACCTTCAAATTAAAAATTTCACATAAGTACCTGAACTGCAAATGAAGCATTTGCAAACTGGCTATGAAATTTAATTAGCTTTTTATTTTTTACTTTTATGTGTATGCTTGTACATTGACAAAGTTACAGTAATTAGCACATTCAGCATATTAAATTAGAGCACAGTTGAACTAGATAAGAACGATTGCATAAGCCTTCATGCATAAGTTTGTGAACTTCATAATCACTGATGTACAATCTTTATTGTAACTAATGAACAGAACAAATATCTTGCATTCATGTTGTTTGAAATATTTATAGTAGATTACATTTGTCAAATGCAGCAAGCCCACACAATAGAGTAGAAGAGAACAGAACATTCAAAGACAAATAATACATACAAATAAATGATATAATGTATTTGTAAACCAGGAATTAAATACAAATGTGCGTATGATATTATAAATTCACACGGTGATGCTTTTTAAAAGCAAAAGCAGGATTTTTCAACAATGTAAAGTACTTCGATCACTGGTTTTTACTTTATCAGTGGATTTAGAAAACTAAAATCTTATACATTTTTGGAAGTTTTATTTTTAATTTTTCTAATTAGCAAATAAATATTTTATTATAACTGTATTGTGCAGATTTAGTACCACCCTCCTTTCTATAGAAGTAGTATGCTAGCAATGTGGTTATTAGATTTTGGAATCATTATACATATTTGAAGGCAAAAAATGAACTGTATTTACTAAAACTAGGGTTGTCCCGATACCAATACTAGTATCGGTATCAGGACCGATACCGAACATTTGCGCGAGTACTTGTACTCGCGCGAATGCTCCTAAAGCTTCACCCCAGATCATTTTTTTTTTTTTAGTGTAGAGTGGCCGGAGAGGGTGGGAGGAGTCAGTGGCTGGAGAGGGCGGGGGAGTGCGGGCGGAGTCTGGCTGGAGAGGGCGGACAGAGTCTGTGAATGGAGAGTGCAGGCGGAGTTTGGCTGGAGAGGGGGTGGGCAGAGTCTGTGGAAGGAAAGTGTGGGCGGGGTCTGGCTGGAGAGGGCGGGCACAGTCGGTGGACGGAGTTGGCGGGCGCAGAGCGAGTCCTCACCTGCAGTGGAACTCGGTAAGCTGGCAGGGGTGTAGGGCGCAGCCGCATCAGAATTGGTGCTCTCACATTCGGTCGCCGTCAGCAGCTGAATGTCCCTACACCCATCTTGGTACACCCTGCACTCAGCTGCAGTAAGCAGCAGCAGACATCTTGTTACACCCAGCCTGAGCTATATGGGTGTAGCAAGATGTCTGTTGCTGCTTACTTCAGCCGAGTGCAGGGTGTGCCAAGATGGGCGTTGCAGCATAGCTTTTTTTTTTAATCCTGTGTAATTTTTGGCAGCATTTCAGTGCCAGCCACCTGTCAGTGCCCACAAGTACCACCTATCAGTGCAATCTGTGCCATCTATCAGTGCCCACAAGTGCCATCTATTAGTGCCACCTATCAGGTGGCACTGGTAGATGGCACTGATATGTGGCACTTGTGGGCACTGATAGATGCCACCTATCTGTGCAATCAGTGCCATCTATCAGTGCCCACAAGTGCCACCTATCAGTGCCATCTATCAGTGCCAGCCACCTGTCAGTGCCACCTATTAGTGCCCATCAGCGCCAGTCACCAGTCAGTGCCCATAAGTGCCGCCTATCAGTGCCACCTATCAGTCCCCATCTGTCAAACTGTCACATGACATTGAAAAAAAAGTAATAGGTAATCGGTATCGGCGAGTACTTGGAAAAAAGTATCGGTACTTGTACTCGGTCTTAAAAAAGTGGTATCAGGACAACCCTAACTAAAACAATTCAAGAACACACCAAACCAATTTCAGCACAGTTTTTCCACTTATGTTTCCAGTTTGATTATACATGTACAGTGCAAACAAGGCTCTGTGCTTAACAATATGTATATTTACAATACTTAGCCACCCATATCAATAAACACCAGTGATGTGTCTGATGATGGCTGTGATATCATTGTCAGGGTAAGTGGTTCTAAAGTCATACTTTTTTTAATACCTTAATGCATTAGGGTAAAAAAAGCCTTGCTCGTTTCTCCCCCCCCCCCCCAAATATTGATCCAGCGCCATGCTCGCCTTGCAGGACTTATCTCCTCTCTCCTACAAGCTTGGCTGAGGACAGAGGGAGCCAGTAGCTCCTGCCGCTGTCAGTAACATCCAAGGAGACGGGGATCAAAGCACACTGTGTGCATCAGTGGACTCGCACAACCTGGCTCTGGAGCAAGCCTGCATGTGTGCCAACATAGAAATTGGCTTTCTATTGTGACACCTACAGAGAAGGAGAGCAGAGACCTCTGGTGGGGGATACCTGAAGATGAGGTTCAGGCCTGATCTGTGCAATTCCATTGCACAGAGCAGGCATGTATAAAAAAAAATTACATTAGGCCAAAAAAAATATTTACAATCACTAACACTTGGCTTCACGAACACTTGGAACCATTGAATTTCAGAAAGAACAAAATGTTAAGGCTTAAATTATATGTCCAATCAAACTTTTTTTTTTTTTGGCGTGGGGAGGTTAAAAGGGATTAACCCTTCCTCTACAGAGGACATTGTTTTACCAGACCATTTTTGGAAGTTACAGAATATGACGTTCCCTTTTTAAATATATGCAGAATGTGTTATGTGCTGTTATCATCCCCTATTCAGAAATGTTGCATTTATTAGTTTGCAAACAAGAATCAGTGCAAATACATAATACATAAATAAATAATGTGTAGTAATAAATGGAGGCATTTATGAATCAAGCCACAATCTTATAGTAAGTAAAACTTTTATTAGTCCCATTGTACCTGATTTGCACTGGTTGTTTGACAGAATTGATCAAATTGTCTGTTCTACTCTGCTTAGATCCTGTTTTTATAATACATCGATCATAGAAGGCTCCTTACAAGCCTGTCTACAGTAATAAAACAATCTTAATATAAATATAAAATAGTCATTATGGTAAAATAAATCTTTTTTTTTATTATTTATTTTTTTATAAAATAAATCTACATACATATGACAAATTTTAAGTACTGTCCCTATTATTTTTTTTTTTATATAAAAACATAAATAAAAAGCAGCTCCATGTCTATCTGAAAACTGTCATATACTCAATTAATTAAAAACTTACAGGCAATGTAATTCTGAGATTCTGTTGTTAATAATAAGATGCCCTTCCAGTAATTATTAAGACGTTGGCAATGTTTACTTTTTCTTTTTGTTTTATTGGTTTTATACAGTTTCCTTCCTTTTGTAATTCATTGTCAAAATTTGTGAGACTGTAGTGTACAATCCTGATAAATGTGAGTAAAAATATGTTCAACCTTAGCACTTACATGAGTGGTACGCTGTTGTGGGGGTATTTACTTCCCAAGCATACACAATACTAATCAGAAAACATTACTTCTGTGAAGGTTATTATATAATCAAGCCATGCTATAACTAGTAATAGTCATAATCACTTCTTCTGTAATGTTGGAAATGTTTTATCACTTACCTGGGTGAATTCCGTTGTTCTAATTAGTGTCAGGACTTGATCCTAGTATTTGTAACCATGCAGTTAACCCAGTTACCTTAATCCAATAACCAAAGTGTTATTCATTGTGTCAAGGCAAATATTAATTTCCAGAAATCTTGAGTGTGAAAGTTAGTGAAATCACCCTGTTCTGTTGCCAAAGACCAGGCACCATGGTGTCATTACATCTTGGACAGGTACTAAATGTTTGCGTTGTATGCTTGAAGGTGTGAATTGTTGTCAAATTGCTGGGTTAAGGATGTGAAAACTGTGGTATATATGGGTGACAGATGGTGTTAAATGCCTTCACCTGTTTAACCAGTTTACCTCCATAAAGATTTATACCACTTCATGGCCAGGCTGTTTTTTGCTATTCCGCACTATTCTACTTTAAATTGCAATTGAGCGGTCATACAACACTGAGCTCCATTCACAAATGTAGATCACATGTGGTATTTAGGTGTTTTCCCAAATTCCGCATGCAATCCTGAAAATGTCAATTCAGTATTGTTGCATGCGGTATTTACTGCATAAAGCAAAAATGCTCAGTAAATACAACATAAAATGGAAGTTAAAGTAATTTACAAAAGTAAATAAATTAAATAAATGCATGTGGTAAATGAGTAATGATCCTGACATACGATAGCTAAGGAACTGGCAGCTGCCAGCATCCTTAACAACCACTAAACAACATGGTTGTTAAGCAGATGTGTGGCCACCATGTCCTTACAGTGATTGTTAATTAAAAAAATGAAACTTTACAAACATGTTATACTTACCTGCTCTGTTGCAGTGGATTTGCATAGGGGCAGCCCAGATCCTCCTCTTCTTGGGTCCCTCTTCGCTGCTCGTGGCCCATTCCTTTTGTCTAGTGCCCCCACAGCAAGCAGCTTGCTATGGGTTCCCCCGAGCCAAGCTGCAACTCTGTGTGTCCATTCAGACATGGAACTGCCATTTGCCCCGCCCTCTCCCAATTGGCTAACTGACTTTGATTGACGGCTGCAAGAGCCAATGGCGATGCTGCTGTGTCTCAGTCAATCAGGAGGGAATGTCAGGGACTCGTGGACATCGCTGGACAGAGAGGGGGCAGTATTTGATGGTGCTGAGGAGGCTGCTACACACAGAAGGCTTTTTATCTTAATGCATAGAATGCATTAAGATAAAAAACTGTCTGCTTTTACAACTCCTTTAACAACCAATGAGTCATTAGCTGTCAGTGGAGTTCCCCAGCTGACAGCTGAATGTACAGAAAAGCTTTGCTGGCATAAAAAAAATATGGAAAAAAATGTTGTGAGGTCCCCCAATCCATACCAGGCACTTATTCAAGATGGTCATTTCTGAAACATACCAGGCCACATGAGCTCAACATTGGGAAGGGGGGCTCTGGGGCAGGGGGCTCTGCCCCAAAGCACCTAGTCCCTCTGTGTAGATCCAACATCAATTACAATGAACGCTGACCACCGACCTAAAAAAAAAAGCTCAGCTTCTGATGAGGGCCAACGCCAAATGAAAGCTCTGCCGCTAAATAAACTGAGAGGCGAGCCCTTGACTTATCATATAAAGAGGAGACCCAGCTCAAGAAATGGGGGCCAAAGCACCAGTGCTGAAGGGCATAATGAAGGTAGGACCAAGAAACAGTGTCAAAGGCCTTCCTAATGTTAAAGGAGAGGAAACATGTTGGAATGTGCCTTAGTTTTGGCAAGCAACAAGGCTCTCTGGACATTATTGCTTTCTTGGCATATTGGCATAAACCCGACTTGATCATGGTGAATTCGGTCTCTGATTATGTCCAAGACATGTCCTCAGATCGAGGTTTCAGTAGCATAGAGACTATAGCTGTAAGGGTTTCTGGCCAAAATGAGTGCCTGTGTAGCAGCATGTTGAAGGCATTGGTTAGAAGACGGGCCAAGATAACTATACATTTCTTGTAGTAAGTAGTTGAAAACCCACCAGGGCCTGGGCATTTGGGTTTTAAACCATTTATAGCGGCTGTAACTTCAGCCTCTGAACACTCAAGTCGATCACTTTGGGCAGAGGAGAGAACAGGAAGGGTGATATGGGAAAAAAGGGCAACTGTGGCAGTCCAATCCAACTCTTGTTCAGGAGTGTATAAAGTAGCAAGATGCGAATGAAAGTCTTGAAGGATTTTCAACGGATTGCTCGTATACAGGTACATCTCATTAGAATATCATCAAAAAGTTCATTTGTTTTAGTAATTCAATTCAAAAAGTGAAACTCATATATTTTATATATATGCATTACGCACAGTGATATATTTCAAGCTTTTCTTTCTTTTAATTTTGATGATTATGGCGTAAACCTAATGAAAACCCCAAATTCAGTTTTTCCGAAAATTTGAATATTACATAAGACCAATAAAAAAAAGGATTTTAACCGCTTCAGCCCCAGACCATTTTGCTGGTCAAAGACCAGGTCACTTTTTGCGATTCGGCACTGCGTCATAAACAAAAATAGAGCGACAATTTTGAAAAAAATTCAATATTTTTTACTTTTTGCTATAATAAATATTCCCAAAAAATCTTTAAAAAAAATGTTTATCCTCAGTTTTGGCCAATACGTATTCTTCTACATATTTTTGGTAAAAAAAAATCGCAATTATCGTTTATTGATTTAATTTGCGCAAAAGTTATAGCATCTACAAAATAGGGGGTAGTTTTATAGCATTTTTATTAATACTAGTAATGGCCGTGATTTATGGCAGATGCTTTTGACACATTTTTTGGGACCATTGTCATTTTTACAGCGATCAGTGTTATAAAAATGCACTGGTTACTGTAAAAATGACACTGGCAGTGAAAGGGTTAATCACTAGGTGGCGCTGCAGGGGTTAAGTCTGTGCTAGGGAGTGATTGTTACTGTTAGGGGCCGTGGCTACACGTGACACATCACTGATGACCATTTCCGATCACGGGGGAACAGCCATCAGTGACAGTGTCACTAGGCAGAATAGGAGAATGCTTTGTTTACAAAGGCATCCCTCTGTTCTGCCTTTGCCAATCACAATCGCGGGCCGCCTGGAAACATTGAGTTCCCGGTATCCGCGAGCACGCTCATGAGGCACATGGCAGGCGGGCGCGCGCCCTCTCCCCAAAATATATTCTGCTACTCCTCCTGAGTATGTGTGAGACTTTTCCAAAGCCTGGTTACATACAGAGGCAGGGAGTACCATGAGACATCCTAAGGGCATACATTTTAAATCTAATTTGACTACCTATTACACTTTTGTGAGGCACTGATGGGCACTATATTGGCACTGATGGGCACTGTAGTGACATGGATGTGGCACAGATGAGAGCTGATGGGGCATGGATGTGGCACTGATAAATACTGATGTGCCATGAATGTGGCACAAATGAGTACTGATGTGGCATGGATGTGGCATGGATGAGCCATGGATGGGCACGGATAAACCATGTATGAGCATAGATGGGCCATGGATGGGCACAGATAAGCAAGGCTGGGGATGGATGAGCCATGGATGAGCATGGCAGGGCATAGATGAGCATGGATTAGCATGGCTGGGCATGGATGAGCATGGTTGCGCATGGATGAGAATAGATGGGCATGGATGAGCATTGCTGGGCTTGGATGAGCATGGCTGGGCATGGTTGGGCATGGATGAACAAGGCTGAGCATGGATGAGCATGGATAAGAATGGATGATCATGGCTGGGCATTAGTGAAGCATGGCTGGGCATGGATGAGCATGGCTGGCGCATTAATGATCATGGATGGAGCATAGATGATCATGGCTGGGCATGGCTGAAGCATTGATGATCATGGCTGTAGCATGAATGATCCTGGCTGGAGCATGGATGGGCAGAGATCAGTGCTGTGGGCACTTCAGATCCAGCTCGCAGTGCTGCTGAACCCGGCTCCTTCCTTTCCTCGCACACTGTACCGATCGGTGCAGGGAAAGGGGAGAAGCTGAACCGGACATGCTCCAGTCTGTTTACAACTGATCGGTTGAGGCGATCACATGGTAAAGGGCCTCTGTCATCAGACAGAGGTCGATTGGTATCGATCTGCCAATCGACTTCTGTGCAACTACCCTGTCAGATAAAAGACACTCAATTAATGGCTGTTTCACTGATCTGTGTATTCTATACTATACTATATCACAGTGGAGAGGATTCCCCCATACACCTCTAATGTGTGTGTGGGTGAATCGGTTCATTTTTTTTCCCCATTTAGCCCACTGGCTGGGCATGGCTGGGCATGGATGAGCATGGCTGACGCATTAATGATCATGGCTGGAGCATGGATGATCATGGCTGGACATGGCTGAAGCATTGATGATCATGGCTGGAGCATGGATTATCCTGGCTGGAGCATGGATGGGCAGAGATCAGCGCTGTGGGCACTTCAGATCCAGCCCACAGTGCTGCTGAACCCGGCTCCTTCCTCTCCTCGCACACTGTACCGATCGGTGCAGGGAAAGGGAAGAAGCTGAACCGGACATGCTTCAGTCTGTTTACAACTGATCGGACGGGGTGATCACATGGTAAAGGGCAGCTGTCATCAGACAGAGGTCGATTGGTATCGATCTGCCAATCGACTTCTGTGCAACTACCCTGTCAGATAAAAGACACTCAATTAATTGCTGTTTCACTGATCTGTGTATTCTATACTATACTATATCACAGTGGAGAGGATTCCCCCATATACCTCTAATGTGTGGGTGGGTGAATCTGTAAAAAAAAAAAAAATCCCCATTTAGCCCACTGACTGAAGAAAAAAAAACTAACCATGAATGCCCAACTTTAGAATAGTGTAGTCTGGGGGGGGGATGGAATATTATTTTATTTAAAAACAATAAGCAGTGATACTGTATACCAATGCCAATTTCTGTTGTATGTCTATGCCTGATCTGGGTCAAATCCCACAAATGAATCCACTCGTTTGTAATAACTTTCTGTCTTTAAACTGTATTTTAAACATCCAAGAGTCTTAGAAATATATCTGCATTACTACAGTATGCAAAGCACAAATAACAGAACTAATGTGTCATTTTTTATGCAAGAGTAATGCAAATATGACAGTTTTCCTTTTCTCTGTAATTACTTGCATAATTCAAAAATATATCTAAAGAATCTTATACCAACTTTTATTATTCAAATGCATATCCTTGTTGTTTTACTAGCAAGGAATGTTTGATGGATGGAACATTACCCCCAAAAAATTACACAATATATTACTATTTTCCCTCCAGAAAAAAATTATACTATTATGTAATACCGATTAATCAGAAACTACATAATGCTACAGCCCTTCCTCCTATGTAAGACTTTCATTTTCCATCAGTATAAAAAATTATATTTCTTTGTTCACTGGCAAAATAAATAAATAAATGAATTAATTTAATGGCTCTTGAAAAATATCATTAGCCTACAGGGTTAATTCTCCTACATTTGTGCAATCATTATGCATCATGTCTTTGTTTTCAGGGATTAAAATTATTAGCTATTAAATTATCCATGAAATTTGACACTACTACAGACCAAACATATCCTGAGGCTTGCTTATTTTTTTTTGGAGCAAAGCATCTGTTGCCTTGGAAAGAAGTTGGTGAAAAAATATTTTTATCAAATTTAATACACACATTATATAAAATACAGTATGAAGATGCAAGGTGAAACACTAGTGTTTTCTAAAGCTTTATTGCAGTTCTTAAAGATATGAATAATAATAACCAGTGAGATGTAAATATGCATGACTACAGGGGGGAATGTTACAAAGGTCCACAAAACTTTAATTGCCTCATTGGATCTGTTTTTTTCCCTTTTTTTTCCTATTATTTTCTCTATTTATTTTTACGAGAAGTTGACTACATATTTAATTGTACTATATACATGTTATTCCTTTAAAGTGGATGTAAACCCCCATAGACCCAGTAAAGTAAACAGCCTCAGATGATACACAAAGATTAACCAAATCTCCCTATATAGGTTTTATATGTATATCTGCTGTGTTCACATTTATATACTGTTTAGAAATATCAGATTGTGTTAGGAGATTTTCTCTTCCTGGTTAACACAGAGTGTGATGTCTGGGCATACAGCCAAGATAGCTAACATTGATGATTGGAGGAAAGGCACACACCCCCTCTCATCATAGGCAGATACTCTCAGAGCTGTTTTGTAATAGGAGCTGCTCTCTGCTACTCTATTTTAGCAACCTTCTTTGACAAAAGATTCAGGCTGCTTTTGTCTAAAAAGTCAAAAAATATGTCAGGAGTTCTCAGGCTGATAACAGAGGATCCGTTCAGAAGAGACCTCTAAGGCCGGGTACTAACGAGCAAACATGTACGATGAAACCGGTCCGTCGGACCGTTTTCACCGGACATGTCTGCCCGAGGGCTTCTGTACGATGGCTGTACTAACCATCGTACAGAAGTCCGCCCGTAAACAATACGCGGGGCGTGGCCGCGTTGACGCCGCAGCGATGACACGGCGACGTGGGCGGGCCTGCCATTTAAATGCTTCCACGCATGCGTCAAACTCATTCGACGCATGCGAGGGACGGCGGGCGCTCGGACATGTACGGTAGGTCTGTACTGACGACCGTACATGTCCGAGCGGGCAGGATTCCAGCGGACGGTTTTAAAACACGTCCAGGAATATTTGTCTGCTGGAAAAAGGCCCGGCGGGCAAATGTTTGCTGGAAATCTGCCCGCTCGCGCCTACACACGACCAAACATGTATGCTGAAACTGGCCCGCGGACCAGTTTCAGCATACATGTTTGGTCGTGTGTACGGGGACTTAGCTCATTGAAAAGAGATAATAAAATACTGCAGATATATGTGCCCATTTCATGAATTGGGTTTACATCCACTTTAAGTATCTCAGTACTAGCTGGCATCGGTAAACTTAAAGTAAAACCCAGAGCCATATGCTGCTTAGAATGCAAAAAGACACAGGTCCATCCAGACCAACATATGTGTGTGTATCAGTTTAGGTTTTTGATTCAAAGAGTATACACATCCCTGTATATTGGGCTCATTGGGGAAGACTTTTTTTTAGAATTTTTGAATACTCCCGGCAAATACCACTATTTGAGGAAGTGAGTTCTGTATTCTTGCTTCTCTGGCCAATAAAAAAAAACCTCCATTTCAGATTAAACAAATAATTATTTTATAGATAGTGATTATATTTCCTCTTAAGCACCTCCTTTCTAAGCTAAAAAAGTTTTGTTTATTTATTTATTTATTCCTTGTCTGGTTACATTGCCCAGGGGGTTTGACTCCCATGTGTTAAGGCCCGCCCATACGAAAATCGGATGGAAAAATTGGTACGACAGGCTGTCTAATGATTTTCAGATTATTAGTACGTTGCTTTTGACGATTTCACATTTTTTTGTCAGACAAAAGCTGGATGTGTAAACTATAACATTTTTGTCAGATGTGAACTCCATGTCCAAGTTTCATTTCATCAGTACAATTTTCGAACAAAAAAAATCATAAGAGCAAGACTACGCATGCTCAGAAACAAAAGAATACATACAAAACTGTTCAGTACATTACGTCACTTCTGATGTTGTATTCTGTCATACGAAAATGTCTGTCGAGATGAGACTATGTGACTAGCATGCCACATAAAACAGACGTTCGGCCGCCTGAAAATCTAAGCGTGCGTACAAGGCTTTACACAGGGGGAGCCAGAACTACTGAATCACATGACCAAACCAGATATTTTATTATATCCTTTCATGTGACAAGACTGAAGAAATTACACTACAGTGTAAAGTAGTGAGTGTACAGCTTGTATAACAATGTAAATTTGCTATTCCCCAAAAATAACTCAACACACAGCCATGTCTAAGCCTCTGGCAACAAAAGTGAGTGTACCCCTAAGTGAAAATTTCCAAATTTGGTCCAAAGTGTTAATATTTTGTGTGTCCACCATTATGTTTCAGCACTGCCTTAACCCTCTTGGAGTTCACCAGACCCTCACAGGTTGCCACTGGATTGCTCTTCCACTCCGCCATGATGAAATCATGGAGCTGGTGAATGTTAGAGACCTTACGCTCCTCCACCTTCCATTTGAGGATGCCCCACAGATGCTGACATGGTGATTTCTACCTACCTCACTTATTCTCTTAACAATATATACCATAAGTGATTACAACTTTTCATCAGGGCTGGCCTACCGGGCTACTGGGACATTTCCTGGTAGGCAGCCTGCCCTGGGGCCGCTTTGGGCTAAGCTGTGGCTGCAGCGCAGCGCAGCGCAGCGCTCCCCCTCCTCCTCCTCCCCCTCCTCCTTCTCACACAGCGGGTCTCAGAGCTGAGTGTGAAAAGTTTGTCTGTGACAAAAGTCCCGCCCTCTTCCTAGTTTCATGTGATAGTTGCAGTGTTTTGTCACAGCCAAACTTTTCACACTCAGCTCCATGACACAACTGGAGATGCCTGCTGTGTGTAATCCAGGCACAGGCACTGACTGTAGTGAGGCTGCAATAAGGGCACGGTAAGGCTTCAATTATGGCTGGGCACGGTAAGGCTGAAATGATGAGCACGGTGAGACTGCAATGAGGGGCACAGTAAGGCTGCAATGATGAGGACGGTGAGGCTGAATTGATGGGCAGTGAGGCTGCCATGATGGGCACTGTGAGGCTTCAATGATGGGCACAGTGAGGCTACATTGATGGTACAGTGAGGCTGCACTGATGGGCACAGTGAGGCTGCATAGACTGGCACAGAGGCTGAATTGATGGGCACAGTGAAGCTGCATTGATGAGCACAGTGAGGCTGCAGTTATCTCTTGTACCATGTCTGCAGTCTCTGACCATCTCCTGTATTATGTCTTGCCATCATTAGTATCATGTCCTCAGTCTCTAACCATCTCCTGTACCATGCTTGCAGCCTCTGACATCTCATATACCATACCCACAGTCTCTGACATCTTGACATTGTCTGTACCATGCCCACAGCCTCTGACATCTCCTGTACCATACCCGCAGCCTCTGCCACCTTGACATATTCTGTACCATTCTCGCAGCCTCTGACATCTCCTGTAGCATGCCCGCAGCCTCTGACATCTCCTGTACCATGCCCGCAGCCTCTGACATCTTGACATTTCCTGTACCATGCCCTTAGTCTCTGACATCTCCTGGGGGGTCACTGATGTAAGGGGAAAGTGAATACAATAATGTAAGGGGGCACTGATATGTGGACCTGTTAGGTAGTGATTTGTGTCGCTAAACTCTGTCCCTGCTGGAAACGCCAACCTCGCCCTACACTGAAAAAAGTATATGAATGTATTAGACACTATCATGTACTGCAGAGCAAGTAGCACACCTATACCAGTGCTTGAAAGGACTTTTTTGGACCTGTTAGGTAGGGATTTGTGTCGCTAAACTTTGTCCCTGCTGGAAACGCCAACCTCGCCCTACACTGACAAAAAGTATATGAATGTATTTGACACTATCATGTACTGCAGAGCAAGTAGCACACCTATACCAGTGCTTGAAAGGACTTTTGTGGACCTGTTAGGTAGCGATTTGTGTCGCTAAACTCTGTCCCTGCTGTAAATGCCAACCTCGCCCTACACTGACAAAAAGTATATGAATGTATTACACACTATCATGTACTGCAGACCAAGTAGCACACCTATACCAGGGCTTGAAAGGACTTTTGTGGACCTGTAAGGCCCCGTACACACGGTCGGTTTGGTCCGATGAGAATGAACCGAAGTTCATTTTCATCGGACCAAACCGACCGTGTATAGGCTATCGGTCTGTTTTCCTTCGATCCAAAATTTTAAAACATGCTTCAAAACCGAACCGATGGACTGCTGCCCGATCGGACCAAACCGATGGTTAGTACAGAAAAGCATCGGTTCAAAACCCGCGCATGCTCAGAATCAAGTCGACACATGCTTGGAAGCATTGAACTTCGTTTTATTCAGCACGTCGTGTGTTTGACGTCACCGCGTTCTGACCCGATCGGATTTTGGACTGACGGTGTGTACACATATCAGGCCGTACGGCCACTTCAGAGGTGAACCAATGAAAACGGTCCATTGGACCATTCTTATCGGTTTTGTCCGACCGTTTGTACGGGGCCTTAGGTAGCGATTTGTGTCGCTAAACTCTGTCCCTGCTGGAAACGCCAACCTCGCCCTACACTGACAAAAAGTATATGAATGTATTACACACTATCATGTACTGCAGACCAAGTAGCACACCTATACCAGGGCTTGAAAGGACTTTTGTGGACCTGTTAGATAGCGATTTGTGTCGCTAAACTCTGTCCCTGCTGGAAACGCCAGCCTCGCCCTACACTGACAAAAAGTATATGAATGTATTAGACACCTATATACTGCAGAGCAAGTAGCACACCTATACCAGTCCTTAAAATGACTTTTGTGGACCTTTTAGATAGCTATTTGAATAAATACAGCCTGTCCCTGCTCCAAACAGCACCCTCTCCCTACACTGACAAAAAGCAGAATGTAAGATGGCCGCCAGATCAGGTCTATTTATAAGGTAGGGGGTATGTCCATGTGCTGAAATGTCTCAATTGGCTGTCCTGCACCACCTGATGGATGTGTTTGCCCCACTATCTGTTGCAATCTGTCGTGTTGTGACAGAGCAGGATTCTTCCCCATTATGTACCATTACTTGTGTCTGAAAATGTTTTGTTATGTTCTGCTTAAATACCAATAAACTCATTTGACAAGAAAGGTTTCCATTGCAGGTGGACATGAAAACCTCCAATGGGGAAATTAAATGTCATGTAAAAGTCAAACCTCTTTATTTATTTGGAATCATTTGTCATTAACTGAATTGTTCAGTTGGTCTTAAACACAGGGGGGCATATTCAGGTAGCTTTTACGGCGGCGTATATCCAGATACGCCGCCGTAATTTGAAATCTGTGCCGGCGTATCGTTACACCGATTCTCAAAGGCAGATACGCTTAAAAAATAGGCTTCCTCCGCCGACGTAACTTGAATGCGGCAGCGTATAATTGTGTGCAATATTACGTTGACCGCTAGGGGCGCTTCCGTTGTTTTCGGCGTAGAATATGCAAATTACCTAGTTACGTCGATTCACGAACGTACGTGCACCTGGCGGTATTTTTGTACGCCGTTTGCGTAAGGCTTTTTCGGCGTAACGTTGCTCCTGCTATTAGGAGGCGCAGCCAATGTTAAGTATGGACGTCGTTCCCGATTCGAAATTTGAATTTTTACGTCGTTTGCGTAAGTCGTTCGCGAATAGGGCTGGACGTAATTTACGTTCACGTCAAAACCAATACGTCGTTGTGGCGTACTTGAGAGCAATGCACACTGGGATATGTACACGGACGGCGCATGCGCCGTTCGTAAAACACGTCAATCACGTCAGGTCATCATACATTAGCATAAAACACGCCCCCCTTCCACATTTGATTTACGCGGGCTTACGCCGGCCCCATTTATGCTACGCCGCCGCAACTTACGGAGCAAGTGCTTTGTGAATACTGCACTTGCTCCTGGAAGTTGCGTCGGTGTAGCGTAAATACAATACGCTGTGCCGCCGTAACTAGGCGCGCAGGTACCTGAATCTGCCCCAGGCTGTGTATGAGATATCATTAGCACACTTGTGACCCTCCAGACATAACTGCAGCACTGGGAAAATAAAAAAGCTAAAATCAGGTGGAACATGTTACATGTTCCCAAAGGTGAACTCATCCTTTAACCACTTGAGACCCGCGCTATTGACAAAAGACGTCAACAGCGCGGCTCTGAGGTGCCAACTGGACGTCTTTGGACGTCATTTAAAGTGCATTACCCGCGCGCCTCTGGGGGGCGCGCAGCGGGTAAACACTGTCCCGGCGCATCGCTGGGAAGCCGATGCGTGTACCTGGCGGCCGCGATGTCCGCCGGGTACACGCGATCGCCAGGAACACAGCAGGGACGTGGAGCTCTGTGTGTAAACACAGAGCTCCACGTGCTGTCAGAGGAGAGGAGACCGATCTGTGTCCCTTGTACATAGGGACACAGCATCGGTCACCTCCCCCAGTCACCCCCCTCCCCCCACACAGTTAGAACACACCCAGGATACACATTTAACCCCTTCCTCACCCCCTAGTGTTAACCCCTTCACTGCCAGTCACATTTATACAGTAATTAGTGCATTTTTATAGCACTGATCGCTGTATACATGTGAATGGTCCCAAATTTGTGTCAAAAGTGTCTGATATGTCCATCGCAATATCGCAGTCCCAATAAAAATCGCAGATCGCCGCCATTACTAGTAAAAAAAACGGTAAGGCTAAAAAAAATCATAATTCTGTCCCATA
Organism: Rana temporaria; assembly: GCF_905171775.1. Classification (NCBI taxonomy): domain Eukaryota; kingdom Metazoa; phylum Chordata; class Amphibia; order Anura; family Ranidae; genus Rana; species Rana temporaria. The sequence goes on from NC_053489.1 coordinate 554,395,886, forward strand.
TTTTGTAGGCGCTATAACTTTTGCGCAAACCAGTCGCTTATTGCGATTTTTTTTCTTTTTACAAAAATACGTCGAAAAATACGTATCGGCCTTAACTGAGAAAAAAAATAGTTTTTTTTAAAAAAAAAATTGGGATATTTATTATAGCAACAAGTAAAAAATATATATATATTTTTTAAATTGTCGCTCTTTTTTTGTTTATAGTGCAAAAAATAAAAACCGCAGAGGTGATCAAATACCACCAAAATAAAGCTCTATTTGTGGGGGAAAAAAGACGTCAATTTTGTTTGGGAGCCATGTCGCACGACCGCGCAAATGTCAGTTAAAGCGACGCAGTGCCGGAAGCTGAAATTTCGCCTGGGAACGAAGGGGGTTTATGTGACCAGTAAGCAAGTGGTTAAATAAGAAAAATCATTCTGTGATGAAACGATATTCTTGAATCGTTTTGTGGTTGGAGTACAACAGAAGTCACAACTCCAACATATACATTTAGCTTACTTCAAATGATTATTCTTTGCTTCATTTAGAGCTATGTTTCAGACTCTGTTAGCACTCAATGGCAGTAGGCAAACTTAGGGGCCAATATGAGTTACAAAGCCTGAGAAAGTATACAAAGTGTGACAGTGCAGATCCCTATCAAGGTGTTAAAATGCTTTTATGTCACCCAAGATTCCCAACTACGCAGGTTGAGGGGCTCCAGGAGGCTTATTTCATTTGGAGAAAAATGTTTTTCAGTTTTTCCAATGGTTTGTAAAACCGGATTTGGGACCTGAAGCCTGGAGATTCCTCAAAGAATTGGGTGGGATCAAGTCTCCAGTCATGGGACAAGGTTTTGGGAACAGCCAGCACACTGTGCAGGTGTGTAATGGGCTTTTTGTAAAGTCAGGACTAGGGTTCTGGGCCCCACGGGATCAGCTAGAGGGGTGCATGTCTGCACTAAAATAGACAGAGACCCAAGCCTGAGAGCCAGAGCAACAAGAGGCTACTAGCTTTGGTGTACGTTTATCAAACAGAGAAGAGCTGAGATCCTGATGATCACGGCTGATCTCTCAGGTGTACCAGTTTATGAAGCTGAGATGAGGAGTGGAAAACATGTTTTTTCACTTCTCATCACAAGACACACCCTTCTGTCATACACAGATTACCAGTTTATGAAGGTGATATCTGAGGATCTCACTGGCTATCTCTGTAAAATATCTCTGTCCCGGATTCTCCAGCTCAGAGGTGGAGAATATGGGTGAGAAGCTGCTGTGAAGAAGGAGGTTTCTTTCCTCCTAATTTCAGCAAAAGCAAGCTTAAAGATTGATATAAATAATAACTATATATGTTTATGTGTGTGTGTATATATATATATATATATATATATATATATATATATACATGTTTTACACATACACAGTATAGTTATAATGTATTTTCTTTTAGGACCCATTCACATCTGAGCAATGCAGAATTGTGCAATTCTTTCCACGATTCCAAATTGCTTTAAAATTCTGTCAAAATACGCAATGTGTTTTTGGGTCCCAATTATTGTTAATGGCACCCCAAATGCAGTTAGCAAACATGCATTTTGCCACACATTTTGTCATTTGACAAATACTCTAGCAACTTGCCAAAATGCGCATTGAAAAAATTCACAATTCTCCATGCCCAAAAAACATAAAATTTGGCTTTTTGGGCCTTTTTTTTATGTGCATTGTGGTACTGTTTTTGATACACTTGTTGCTGCTTTTTTCAACAAACATTTTGGCTTGTTTTTTAAAATGCATTTTAGCAAATTTGTATGTACATTTTGATGCTTTTTTTAACATGTATTTTGGCTAATTTCTTTACGTGCGTTTTGGAGTGCGTTCCAGAAACACATGCAAAATGCATGATATGCTTGCGGTGTCATTAATTGTTAATGGCATCCCAAAAGTTAGGCTAGCAAATGTGCGGTTTGCCAAAATACGCACAAAAAGCAAATCAAAATTCAAGTTAAAAAGGTGTCAAACTATATGCTAAAAGAAGCGCCAAAGTGTGCATTACAAACCACACCAAAATGCCTCTTAAAATAACCTGTGCCAAAATGCGCGCTAAAGGGCCAAAATGTGTGTTTACAAAAAGTGACAAAATGCACAATAAAAAAACCTACGGCCAGATGTGTGTTAAAAAAATACGGCATGTTAAAGAAAAATATATATATATGCATAAATAATGCTAAAATTAGCAAATAAAAAGGGGCAAAACACACATTTAAAGAATGTGCCAAAATGTGTGTAAAAAAAAAGTTAAAAAAGCGCTTATTATTTTCATGTAATAACACAGCCTTTTTTAACTTTGGTTTCACTTTAAAAACTCAGCTGCTCTGTAATCACACAGGTGTATGAGGAGATCACAGGCAGCCCCTCCCTCTTCTACTCAGATCTCAAGTGTTCTCAGAGGAAAAACTTCTCATCTATTCTCCTTCTGAGAACAAATGTTCTCCGCTTCATAAACAGGGTGCCATAGGAGAAGATTTTTTTCTGAGAACTGCTAAGAACTGAAATGAGATAAATTATCAATGTTTGATAAACGTACACCATTGTGGGGAGTGTGGATGAGAAAATGGTCTGTAGGAGACATATGAGGGCCTGAAGTGGATAGCCCAAGCGGCAATGCTAAATGTGTAAGCCAGGAGCCTGAATATCTATTTCTTAACTAAAGGGAGCCAGAAGGCTGTATGTGTAGTTTCATGTCAATGAAGCTACACAAGGAAAGGAAAACCGACTGAGGCCTTGTACACACGACCAGTTTCCTCGGCAGAATTCAGCTTCCGACCGAGTTTCTGGCTGAATTCTGCCGAGGAAACTGGTCGTGTGTACACTTTCGGCCGAGGAAGCCGACGAGGAGCTCGGCGAGGAAATAGAGAACATGTTCTCTATTTCCTCGTTGTTCTATGGGAGCTCTCGTCCCGCCGAGCTCCTCGGCGGCTTCAGTGCTGAACTGGCCGAGGAACTCGATGTGTTTGGCACGTCGAGTTCCTCGGCCGTGTGTACGAGGCTTGATTGTATTTTCTCGAACATTTGTGCTTTCTCTTAAATAAAAGTAGGCTAACAAGCCCTTACTGACAATATCTGGCATGGATTGTACTCACAAGCGAGTGCTACACTTAAACTAGACAACCCCTCAGCTTTACAAAAGATACACATTGCAAATCTGGTACAGCTGTGCATGGTAGCCAATCGACTTCCAGCTTCAGCTTGTCCAATTAAGCTTTGACAATAAAACCTGGAAGCCGATTGGTTTCAATGCAGAGCTGCACCAGATGTTGCACTCTTCAGTTTTAGTAAATCAACCCCTATGAATTCCGTACAATGTGCATTGGAGGCTGGAGCAAGTCAGATAGAACCTGCCTTATTCCCAGGCTGAAAGATGTCCTGGATTATCTAATTGCCCTTGGCTTGCCTTATTCACACATTGGATTTTAAGATTTTATTTTTTAAATGTAGGCTCGGCATCACATGTGGGCATTGGATAAGGAAGTCTGCATGCAAATTTAACCATTTTAGGATTGCCCAATTCTCCTGGCTGACACCCACCCAGAAAGGCACTTTCATATTTTCAAAACTCCTCATAGGTGCTAGCCCACTCCTTATGTAAGGGCTGACAGCTCTTGAGAGGAGTACTGAGTTAGAGTGCTGTGATATTTTCATGTATGTGCATTTTCATGTAAGTACAACACCCTGCTGGCCTCTCCCACAAGTCATGAACTTCCTGGAATGCATAGAGAAGCACAGAGACCCAGTGATGATTTCCCTGGATCTAAAATAAAGCATGTTATGAAAAAGAAAATATGTTATTTAAAAATGAATTCCCTACAAACGTAAACTACTTAGCAATGCCTATTTCTCCTAACTGACACATCAAGAAATTTTAATATTTTCAAAATTACTCACAGGGGCTAGTCCACCACTTGCAATGGCTTAAGGTACTGTAATATTTTCATGTTTGTACATTTTCACGTATGTACAGCACCCTGATGACCTCTTCCACCAGCCATAAGGTCATCAGCTCCTTGCATTGCATCGAGAAACACAGAGACTCAGACAATGTCATTGGATATAAAAGTATTTCATGAAAAATTAAATGCTTTAACCACTTAAGACCCAGACCAATATGCAGGTAAAGGACCAGGCCCCTTTTTGCAAATCGGCACTGCGTCGCTTTAACTGACAATTGCACGGTCGTGCGACGTGGCTCCCAAACAAAATTGGCGTCTTTTTTTTCCTCAGTTTAGGCCGATACGTATTCTTCTACCTATTTTTGGTAAAAAAAATCGCAATAAGCGTTTATCGATTGGTTTACGCAAAATGTATAGTGTTTACAAAATAGGGGATAGTTTTATTGCATTTTTATTAATATTCTTTTTTTTACTACTAATGGCGGCGATCAGCGATTTTTTTCATGACTGCAACATTATGGCGGACAATTTTGACATATTTTTGGGACCATTGTCATTTTCACATCAAAAATGCTATAAAAATGCATTGTTTACTGTGAAAATGACAATTGCAGTTTAGGAGTTAACTACTAGGGGGCACTGTAGGGGTTAAGTGTGACCTCATATGTGTTTATAACTATAGGGGGGTGGGGCTGAACGCGTGACGTCATTGATCGTCCTTCCCTATATCAGGGAACAGATGATCAATGACACTGCCACAACGAAGAACAGGGAAGGTGTGTTTACACACACCTCTCCCCGTTCTTCAGCTCCGGTGATCGATCGTGGGACACCAGCGGCGATCGGGTTCATGGGTCCCGCGGGCGCAGTCACGGAGCTTCGGACTGGGGTCACGAGCGCACCGCGGGCCGCGCGCGTGCGATCCCACGGCTGGGCTTAAGGAATCATGTACGGGTACGTGATTGTGCCCAGCCGTGCCATTCTGCCGACACATATCGGCGTTAGGTGGTCCTCAAGTAGTTAATTAAAAATTAGCATGGTATTATGGGGGAGGGGAGGTGGAATGGCAAAATATAAGCAGATAAATATGTACCAACTAACCACAAAACACACACAACCCACAATAAACAGACTTGTAGTGTGTTATTACACAATGCTGAGATCCCTTCCATATCTCATCATTTGCTGTGACTTTATATCTAATATAATCGCTACTCTAGCATCCAGTGGGACAGTTTTTCTTCCCATCGATATAAAGCCTAAAGGATTTAAAATATAATTGTCTGTCCTATTGATTGTTTATGTGCAATTATCACATTTGATAGTGAGAGTAAACATGCACTTTGATATGAATAGCTCATGAAATGTTTTGATACATTTGCAAATATTGTTCCTTGTTAGTAAAACACAATTTTATTTGTTGCTTTTGAGTGATAACTATTTCATAGTGCAATGGAGGACATAATTAATATCAACAAACAAACATCATTTTATGTTTTGTACCCCTTGAAAGGGATTAGCAAATAAATGATGTAGGTAACTTGATAGCTCATTAGTTACACTTTGTTTAATTTGAGTTATCTGCTCCCCTTGGGGAGACACATGTAAACTTGGCAGATGTATCAAGTAACACTTTTTTTAACAGCCTTATACAATTAAGATTAAGAATTTACTTCTACTCTTCTAAAGCATTGAGTCCTAAAGAATTTAAATAGTGTATAGCACCTGCCTGCAAATGGTCTTTCCAGATGGTGCAATGTAGTCCTATTAATGGGAAAAACACTATTTCCTGAACATCAGGTAGCTTTACTTATGTAATTGGTAATTACTAGTTAATTTATATGTAAGCAATTAATTTGACTTGCGAAAGTTTAACTTGCCAATTAAAGACTTATAGATTAAGGAACTCAACTTTATAATTGCTAAGTAATATATGCCATTGAAAAAAATAAGCAATTAACCAGTCAAGTTTCTTAATGTCTAAAAAGAGGTGGAATTTGTTAATTTATTACATTAAAATCTTATTTTTAGGTTTAGACACTACACTTGATTATTGAGAATTGAGTATTATTTATAAACATAATGAAAATGGATTATTTAACATAAAGGATAAGGTAACCTTTGGATCATGTTACATGTCCCACCCATATTTATGTAACATGTTCCAACTCCTGCCTCCCCGTCTCCCGCTCCCGCTCCCCCCTCCACTGATCCACTGTTGGAATTTGAAAACAGCGTGGCTATGCAGGGCTCCATCCACAGTGCCACATCATTTATTCACAAAAGTCTGAGAATGAACAGCTTGTAGTTCTCAGATTGCAGAGTAAAAAAAATAATAAATGCTAATATTTTTATGTTTAAAAAGATGTGCATTTATTATTTTGTTTATCAAAGGTGAACTTAGCCTTTATTTATGAACTACACTAACTAATGACTGTTTCTCTCATTCCAGTTCAAACTATCCTAAAATGGGGTGAGTTCAAGTTCAGACTGAGCCTGTATTTGGTCCAAATGTTTAATTTTAAAGAGTTTTATGAACAGCCAAAGTATATGTGGTGTTCAGCCAAGCCAAACCTGGTTACACAGGGGAAAGATAAACATTTACCAGCATCATTACTACCACCGCTCAATGTGAAAGCTTCCCACTCAGAATAATTATTAGATAGCTGATGGTCATTCTGGCTGACAGCTGCATGTAAACAAAGGTGTAGGGATGATGTTTTGCACATAAAAAATAAATAAAAAATAATAGTGTGGGATCCCTATCTAAGTTACATACTTGAACCATTGGGTCTGCTATGGAGTTCACAGGAGAAACTGCTAAAAAGAGAAAATAAATGAATAGAAGCATGCCCCCCTAAATAATAAAATAAATCATACAGACCATTGTTTGGGCACATAGCCTAGCCAGGCTGAAACGTAGGGGATGATTATATGCTCAACATCTGGGGGGCTCCCAATCAGGCTGGACCATTTTGGAAAAATCAATTTACCTCTTATTGGTGAGTAGTGTTGGGCGAACATTGGAACACCTGTTACCCCCCCCCCCATGTGAATGAGTAGGGGGTACCCCTACCCATTCACCAAAAAAGTGTCAAAAAGTGTCAAAAGTAAAACAGAGACAGTTTTTGACAATTCTTTTATTAAAAATAAAAAAACAGTGTACACCGTCAATTACGATACCCACCACAACCAAAAATGTAATAAAAATGTTCTGCACTCATTGATGGCTGGCCACTGAATGCCTCCTCTGCTGTTTGATAGTTCTTATAGAGGTAAGGGTGAGGCCATCTGGTGACAACACCTGGTGGCACCACCGCCTTGTGATGTCACCGACCCAGCATTCACCAGTCCATGATGTCGATAGGGGGGGGGCACCAGGTGATGTTGCCAGGTGGCCCCGCCCTTACATATATAAGAACTGTTCGGGTCCATCTCTATTGATGAAGACATAGCTCTCTTTCCCAAAACCCGACCTGGTGATTGTAAAGATCTGTGGATGGGGGGCTTATCAGAATTTGTAAGCCCATTAAAAAATAAGGGGGCCCCCAGATACCCCCTATGTGAATAAATAAGGGGTACATTGCATCTCTACACATTCACAAACATAATGTAATTAGTATATAAACACACAGAGATACTTTGACAAGTTCTTTAGAAAAAAAAATGCCCCACAATGAAAATCCATCGTCATTTATGTCATCCAGTGATGAAGATCCTCATTAATCATGAAAAAAAGGCAAAAGCATGCCAACCTACCAATATGTCAACCCCCAACAACTTCTCATCCCAAATGACTGCTCTCTAACTGACAGTTGAATGTAAACAAAGCAGATGGGTATCCTGAGTGACATCATTGACCAAATTTGGACATGACCATATTTGGTCAGTGACATCACAGAGACTCTCAGGTGAATGGTCAGGTCCTAATTTTGCCAATGACATCATCAGGGGTACCCTGCCCCTCTGTATACATAGCTGTTAGCTAGGAATCTGTCATTCATTGCAAGCAGTCATCAGAAGCAGGTTGGCGGATGGCACCGTTTTTCTTTCAGCAGTGGGTCAGAGGGCAGTGTTTATCCTGATTGATGTGGATCTACATTGGTGGATGACATGACTGCTGTTGCATTTATATTTTGGGACTTGTCAGAGTGTTTGTGTGTTTTTTTTTACTTTTTTGTTAATCCACCCAGTACTAATTTATGTAGGGGAGGTGGATATCTGGGGCCCCCTCATTTTAAAAGGTGCTTACAGATTCTAATAAGCCCCCTACTTGCAGACCCTAAACACCACTGTGCCAGGGTTGGGGGAAACATAGGTACAAGAGCAAGGTGATTTACTACCTACATTTGAAAGGATTCTTGCTTAAGCAGCCGGTCAGCACATAGGAGAGGCCCCCCCCCCCCAGGACTCCTCATTGCCCTGTCGTCCACCAGCCATATTTTAAGAGTCTGGCTGTAATCACTGTTTGGGCTTATGTTTGGACATATTTTTCTGCCCAGCCCATGCACTGTTGTTTTACTGTGATATCTGTGGCATTCAAAGCTCGAGTTGCCTGGAAGGAACCTCACATTTTTCTGCTTACCAGCAGACTATGTTTATAGTTAACCTACCCTGCTGTTTTATTATGATTTAAAACTTTTCTGGTGGTTTTTATACTGCTAGTGTGCCGGCATCCAGGTCTCGGTTCACTACTAAACACGACCTGTTTACCTTCATGCTCCTGAGGAAGCGTTCCACTATGCAAAACATGTAGAGCAAGTCATAAAAATCCTGTATATTGGACCCCTGCTTAAGGCTATACACTCCATATCTATCATTATTGTTTGTTATGTATTTCTCTTGATTTGAGTATACTTACACTATTGTAACATTGTGGAAGTGTAATTTCAGTCCTTGTCGGGGCCATACTCTGACGATTAATATACTGTGACCTATAAATGTATATTATTTTTTTATATTTTTCTACAAATAAATATCTATAGATTTTTATAGCTAATACCTGTGTGCCGTTTAAAGCCCAGGTGTCTAGTTCAAAATTAGTATTCAAACTACCTACATTGAGGGCATGTGGCTTAGTAGGTTTCAAGAAAGGGGCATGCTTGCCTATTCTTTCTTTTCAATTGTTTTTTTATTAGAATTATGCCACTTACAGAGGTAAAGAAAGTCAAAATATACAACATTGGTCTACATAGATTATCATTAAGCAAACATAATAAATTGTGACACATAACACAATGACACAATGCCACCGTATGTTGTAAATAAGAGAAAAAACTAGGGGTCGAAGACCGCGCGGCCTACTACACAATGTGGAGCTACGACCCCCTACATAGGAATATACCCGCAACAACATGTACATCATGAAGGGTCACTTTGATATGTAACACACTAATATACATATGTTCCATTTCTTTAAATGGATGGGAGTCATCCGCCCACAGAAGCCCGCCCTAAGCAAACGGACCCCCACAGGCAGACGCCGGCGATCCAATATGCACTATACAGCAGTAGTGGAACATTGAAGGGTACCTTAAAGAGATTTAAAAAAGGTAAATAAGGAGTAAATAAAATAAATAGACAAGAAAGGAAAGAAAAAAACAAAAACAAATAACAACTACACCATACGGAACCATTGTCATTTCCATTTAAGTAATCAAAAAGGAATCACTTTACAGGGAATTTAGAGGTCCAAGGCAACCATTGAGCTTTAACGGACTGGATCTGACTTGATTGAATTGCGAAATACTTTTCATAAGAGTGTTGTGTGGAGACTCTCTGGATAACTTCACTAAGATTAGGTACCTGAGTAGATTTCCATTTAGAGGTAATGGTCAAGCGAGCTGCAATTAATATGTGTATCGTTATGCTCCTTAATTGGGATGGAATAGAAGTAGCTTTAATATTGAGGAGAGCTAATGATGGGTTGGGTTGTATGAGGTGACCAGTGACAGAGGAAATTAACTGAAAAACAGTGTTCCAAATGCTACGGATGATCTTACAATCCCACAATATATGGGTGATATGTCCTCTATATCCAAACATTCTCCAACAGAGTTGCGACTCGGAGGGAAATATCAGTGATAGCCTGACTGGTGTAAGGTAAGATCTATGTAAGATCTTTAACATATTGTCCCAGTGATTGGTGCAATGGGTATATTTGTATGTCAGTCGAATCGCGGCATTCCACTCCCCGAGGGAGTAGGTAGTTCCCCAATCTCTCTCCCAGTTGGTCATATGAGATGTCTTGGAGGGTTGTTTGGAATACTGTAAGAGGGAGTAAAACCAAGAAAGCCCTTTAGGCTGGCTATGGTTCGTGCAGAGGTAGGTCCACACGTCAGTTGGCAGGTCATATGCCGTCGCAGAGTGCATCCGTTGGAAGTGTTTCAATTGTGTGTAAGAGTATGGGTGTGTAGCTGGTTGTTTTGACAGTACCCCCTGGATTGTTGTTAAATTGTCTCTTTTCCATGAGGCAGTTAGCAGATCTGGGATTATATGTTCAGCAGTCAAAAGGTCAGTGATCGTACGTCTATTTTTAGTTGTAGGATCAATACACGGTTAGATATTCCCCCATACTGAAAGTGTGGCTTCAATAGAAGGTAAAGTAGAATGTGTCAAAGGTAGGTTCGTCCGTTTGGCCAAAAGTAGTGAAGGCAAGTCTTTGCCTTTAATGATTGATTTTTCTATTTTAACCCACAGTCTAGACAGTTCAGGATCGAACCAAGCTTTCATTTGGTCCAAAACCGCTGCTCTATAGTAATTGCGTAAAGTCGGGAAGCCCATCCCCCAGTCCCTCTGTGTCTTTTAATTGTGGCGAATGTAATTTTGGGCATTTTGCCTTGCCAGATACATTTTCTGAAAAGTTTGTCTGCAGTTGAGAAGAACGCTTCAGGGATAATGATCGGTATGGTCCTAAAATAATAGATACATTTTGGTAAAATAATCATCTTTAACGCTGCAATCCTACCCAACCAAGATAACTCAAGGGTTGTGATGTGCGCTAGGTCTGCCTTAATGGTGTCAAAAAGCGTATTGAAATTTACATTGTAAGTCTTAGAGGAGGGATGGACTATTTTTATACCTAGGTATGCAAGCGAGTCCTTCATCCATTGGAATGGGAACTTTTCCATGAGTCGTGCTATCTGGGATTTAGACATATTGATAGGTAGAATACATGACTTAGTAATGTTCAACTTATAATATGACACTGCGCCAAACTGTTGTAAAATGTCCTTTATCTTTCGCGGATGATCTGCTCTTGTTCGTGACAAACCCACATACTTCCTTGCCCTCAGTGCTGCAGGAGTTTCAGAAATTTGGAGTAGTTAGCAATTTCAAGGTAAACTACACTAAATCGGAAATCCTCAACATATCTTTGTCCAAGTCAGCCCTACGGAGACTATCGACTACCTTTTCCTTCAAAACTGGCTCTACCTCCGTCAGGTACCTCGGAATTCAAATTCCGGCGGATCCATCCCAACTCTTTTCTCTGAACTTTACCCCCCTGCTTCTTAGGACCCAAGCAGATTTAACCACTTATGCGTCCAAACGGCTCTCATGGCTAGGCAGAGTGAATGCCCTGAAAATGGATGTTCTCCCTAGGTTCCTATATTTGTTCCAAACCATCCCTATTCATATTCCTAATTCGTACTTCAAGAAGCTGCGCCGGATGTTTTCCAAATTCATTTGGAATGCTGCCCGTCCCAGAATACGATATGAAACATTATCTCTTCCAAAGGTTAGGGGGAAGCTGGAGCCCCAGATGCCTCCTTATACAATAAGGCTGCGGTGCTCACTCGTATACTGGACTGGTTCCATCACTCGTCAACCAAGCTCTGGGTTCAGTTGGAAAGCCACATGAACCCTGTTGAACTCTCCGCTCTCCCATGGACCTCACCCACGGTTCGGGGGGGTTTGGGCCCTTTCAGCGACCTTACCCTTCAAACGATCCATATCTGGGATCGCTTACGATCTAGGAGGGGCTTGTCGAACCACATGGGGCCCATGACTCCCTTCTCCGGCCATGTCCGTAACAAGATTCGGACCATGGCGAAAGGAGGATCATGGGAGACTTGCCCAGGTCCTTCGTGCAGACCCCACCCTGAGGACTGATACCCCGACCGATCCGACCTCCCGACACCCCACGCGGTGGCTTCTGAGGCAACAGATTACTTCCTACATTCAGACTTTCCCATCCATTCCGGACATCCTTGCTGAACCAACGGAGTTTGAGGTGCTGCTTTTACAGGCGGATCCTCCAACACATGTGGTATCTCAGCTCTACTCCCTGTTGCTCAGTATCTTATCCCCTGACCCCCCGCTGTTTACAGCGGCCTGGGATACAGACCTTTGTCACTCTATCTCCCTTATTGACTGGAAGAAGTGTTTTGTCCTGACACACAAACTGTCCTTGGCCACTAAGACCCAAGAAAAAGGGTTCAAGTTGCTAATGAGATGGTATAGATGCCAAACAACTATCCATAATTTCAACTCGGCAGCGCCGGATACCTGCTGGCGGTGTCTTAAATCCCGGGGAACCATGCTCCACATCTGGTGGGAATGCCCTCCCGTGCAGGGATTCTGGCAGCGGATTTTCAAACTATACTGCAAACTGATGGCGACCTCTATTCACCCTTCCCCTGAGATGGCTCTCTTATCTATACTTCCTGGCACATTCAAATCCATCAAAAACGATGTACTACGACACTTCCTGGCGGCGGCCAGAGTGGTGATCCCCCGTCGTTGGAGATCGGCAATCATGCCTTCCCTGGGGGATTGGGCTGTCGAAGTGGACCGCATAAGGGACCTTGAGCGTCTGTTGGCGGAGGAGGGTGGTAAAAGCGAGCAGTTTTCTCTCACCTGGACTTCATGGTCCATGTTCCGATACTCTTCTGAGTTTATCTCTTGGGCCGAGCGTGGCGTGGATGATGTGACCCTGGCGCCATGATGGAGTGACCCTTGTCCCGTGATTCTTGTCCCCTGTTTCTCTGCCCCCCTTTTGTCTGCCCCTGCTTCTTGTTCTTTTCTTGATCTCTAAATACTTCCTTAAGACTTCATAGAGCTAACGTATCATGGCCCCGACCCGCCTATGGTTATTTACCCGTTATGGGACCCAATGGGTCTTATTTTACTTCCTGATCCATGTAAAATCTCTTCCAATTTAATGCGTGTGATGCTACACTGAACCCCTCACTAATGTGAGGTTGGTAATTACAAGTACTGATTATTTCATATATTCGGGGAATGCTCAATCGTACGGCCATATAGTGGTCCACACACATGCTCTTATTCCCTTTTTGTTTTTTTCTTTCTCTGTTCTCACGCAACTTATATATCTTCAATATGTCAAACACGATGCTTACTGTTGATGTAATTGCTTTTACTGTATGTAATGTTTGAGACGTTACTTGTCTTTTTGTTTCTCTTTTTCTCTGAATAAAATAAGATTGAATTAAAATGTCCTGTATCTTTGCTAGGGAGGAAGTTGGATTGGTCACCATTAAAACTACATCATCTGCAAAGATGGGCCTCTCCTGCAATGTTAACCCCTGAGACCTCCTTGTTCGTTCTAATAGCTTCAGCGAGAGGCTCCATCATTAGAGTGAAGATTATGGGGGATAGTGGACACCCCTGGCGTGTACCATTAGTGATATAAAATTGTTCAGAGATGGCACTGGATGAGAAAACTCTAGCCGACGGACAGGTGTATAATGCAGAGATTGCCGATAGAATGGTACCTTGTATGCCAAATTTCTGTAGGGTCGCCCTGAGATAGCCCCAGTGCACCCTGTCAAAGGCTTTTTCTGCGTCCAGTGCCAAAAATACTGCGGGGGTTTTCCTACTTTCTAATATATGCATCAAATTAAACAGTCGCCTCGTACCATCTGGGGCCTGACGCCCCTTAACGAACCCTACCTGGTCTGATTTAACTAAGTATGGAGTAATAGCTGCCAACCTATTTGCAGGGATCTTTGCACACACTTTAAGATCTGTATTTAAAAGAGAAATCGGTCTAAAATTTTGCGGGGAATCTGGCTTCTTCCCCGGTTTGGGAAATGTAACAATAGTTGCTTGCAACATTTCTTCAGGGAATGTAGAGGAGGGGGCAACACTGTTGAATAGGGTACACAGATATGGAGCCAAAGTTTGAGAAAATACTTTATAGTACTCTGAAGAGAAACCATCTGTACCTGGGGATTTATGGCTTAGAAGGGCATGGATGGTGTCCATGACTTCCTTAAGAGTGATCGGGGCAATGAGTGTCGACAAGTGATCTGTGTTCAGTGAAGGTAAGGTAAGTGTACCGAGGAATGAATTGATACTTAAATCAGTGGGTTGTGAGATATTTGGGTCTAAATAGAGGTTGTATAGGTCTCTATAATATTTCATAAACGCATTAGCAATATGTGTCGGGTGGTGTACTAATTTGTTTGAATGCGGATCTCTGATGTGGGATAATTTGGCCTGCTGTTGTTGCTTATTCAGGTATCTAGCCAGTACTTTCCCTGCTTTGTTGCCATGTGCATAATACATCGCTTTGATCCTTCTTAAATAATTGTGATGGGTGGTAATCAGTAATAGGCAAAGTTTATGTCTACAGTAAATAAGCTGGCTTCTAGCACCGGAGAGGGGTGTTGTTTGTGTTGGGTTTTCCTAATTGTTTAAGCTCCTCTAGAAATCCACTCAACAGCTTTGCCTTCCTCCTCCTTTCTCTAGCCGCAGCTTGAATTAAGAGGCCCCTACTAAATGCTTTATGCGAGCACCACAAGGATGCTATGTTAGTGTCCCCATTGTCATTGATAGTAAAAAACTCTTTCAGTTGTAGATCAATCCTATCTGTCTGGGCAGTATTTGAAAGCAATTCAACATTGTTCCTCCACAGATAGGTTGGAGAAGTCGAGTTCCGATCTTGCAAAGTTATAGACACAGGAGCGTGGTCAGACCAAGTTATGGAATGAATGGTAACCGATAAAGTTCTTTGTAATAGAGGTAGGTCTGAAAGGATTAGGTCTATTCTAGAGTACGCTCGGTGTGGGAATGAGTAGTGGGTATAGTCTTTTTCCGAGGAGTGGAGACATCTCCAAGTGTCATACAAGTTGTAATTAGCAATAAGAGACCCGATTTCAGTCCTTCGAGATACTTGTGGCAGGGAACAGTCCATAGCTTGATTTGGAATACAGTTGAAATCACCACACAAAAGCAGAGATCCTTTCCTAATCTTCTCAACCTTTCCAAGCAAAGAGTTCAGAAACCGTGGTTGTCTTCTGTTTGGTGCGTAAAGATTGACTAGAGTGTATGTTGTATTATTTAGGTCGCAAGTCAATATTATATACCTGCCATTGGGGTCACAGATTAAGTCATGTAGTGAATGAAAATAAAGCACTTGTTTATGTCGGATCTTTCGGTTTTTCGCTTTCTGTGCTTTCGTTATCGTTTGTTAAAACCATAATCAAAATACCTGAAATTCGGACGAAAATGCATTCGGACAAAAACGAATGCACATGTCTAATGTTTACCAGTAAGCTTTTTCTCAAATTTTTGTGAAAATCAAAAGTTCACATTTTTGAAAGTGCTGCTCATTTGAGAGATCTAATAACCAAAAAACTAAAACAAAAAAAATAATAATTTTACTGCAATTTTGGGAATCTAAGCTCCCTCTGGTGGTTGGTCTGGTATATAACTTTATGTTGCGACATTTAAATGTTTAAATAACAATTTATTCAATTTAAAGCCTCTGTCCTCTGTAATGAGGACTGCGTTAGTAACTAACAGCTTACGTTTCAATAGCCTAGTGAAAGATGGGCTTCCCTGTAGTTTTCATCTTGCCTGTTTACCAAATATTATTACCTAATTCATTTCACAAATGCTTTAGGCTTTTATTGTGGGAGGTTTACTTTGCACTGACATGTCTATCTTTTTGTTACATGCAACTCTGGAACTTTTTCATCTACACAGCAAACAAGAACTGGTAAGTGAAAAAAATCATTGCCTTTTATGTTTCTATTTATCTCTCTTTTAAGAGTTTATACAATTTTATTTGGGTTTTCGTATGTAGCTACTGTAACTGTGTATGTGCAAGAATTCTGTTGAGTTGCTTTGGAAAGGCAGAGTATGTTTATCTTTCTTACAAACATAATAAATATACTGTATATCCGTAGTATTTACAAGTATTTCAATTTACTGTATTTGTTGATACATTTACTTTCTTTTGGATGAAAAGGAAACAGATTAATTGTCTTGGATTGGTTAGCTACAGATGTGATGACTCTTGTACTAATATATTAAGGTATTATTTTTGCGTATTATTTAAATAGTTGATGCTAAACAGGCAATTATAGCTTTGGCACCAGAAATAATTTGAATCTGATTAAAAGGGGAAATATTGGAAATACAGATTTTTGGAGTTGTGTTCTTTATGGCTTTTGTTGTTTCTATGTTTTTTACATGCACAAATTATCTAAAAGAAAATTTAGTAATCTGTTATTATTTTAATGGTGTTATCCAAATTTAGCCGACCTAATGGTTTACATAATAACCAGAGTTTTATATTGTATGTTTAGTGCAGTTTGGTGAATTCAGTTTGGCACTGCAGCTTATTTAATAACAGAATGGCCTGAATTACAACTTTAAAAATAAGATATTAAGGTCTGAAGGTTTTTTTATTTTTGTTTCCATTCTTTATTTATACATTTTTGGAACAAACAGGGGTGCAGCAGCACAAAGTACAGTAGGACACAGCACAAGGCATTCTAGGTATAATACAGCACAATTATAATAAACTTAAATTACACCAACTGTACGCAGGAAACATTTCCACAATTTAGTTGACCTTTAAGTGTCCATAAGAAATAATTCACATCCTGTCTGGTAATTTTCATTTTAAACAAGGAATAGGAGACAGCAGATATTTCAGAGACAGAACTATCAGAGAACAAAATGGACACAGAGCTGGAAAGAAAAAACGGCAGAAGAAAAAAAAATGTGGAAGGGGATGGTCAGGATAGAACTCAGGGTGGGTGGGATTTGTAAGGGGAAAAGTAAAAATAGGAATATGTTTCACTCCTAGGCCATGAAAACCCTGCCATATTATTTTAAAAATGTAAACTGAGACCAATGGAACCATTTGTGTCTGAATTAATCCTCTTTCAGAGTAGCTGTTAAGCTTTCCATAGAGTGAATGTGAGCGATTCCTTTTCCATAATGCTTGTGACCAGAAGATATAGAGAATGGTGCCCTCAGCCTCCCTACATCTCCAACAGATACTCACGGTCTCAGGAAACATTCTCTGAGGTTTAGGATTTTGTACCAACTAGTGAAAATCGTGTACCCCAATTTCTGATACTTACTCACTATGGACTAGTAATGCGCAAAGTATAGAACGTGTTCTACCTGTTCCAGAGAGAACGTGCATCCTAAATCTCTTTCCCACTTCAGCAAGAGGTACAAAGGCCTCAGGAGGCCCGGATAAGTAGCTTGTAGGCAGCTGAAACCATATGAGCGGAGGGCCTGGATTCCAGACAAATGTCCTCAAAAGAAATTGAGTGAGTTTTTAAAGTTGCCAAGCATCTAGTGGAGGAGCTAACATAGGGGGAAATCCACAAAAGGGATACGCCGGCGTATCTACTGATACACCGTCGTATCCCTGTTTCTATCTATGGAACTGATCCACAGAATCAGTTTCACATAGATAGGGAGAAGATCCGACATGTGTAAGGGACTTACACTGTCTGATCTTAGGATGCAGTACCGCAGCCGCCGCTGGGGGCATTTCTCGTCGAAATGCCGCTTCGGGTATGCAAATTAGCACTTACGGAGATCCACAAAGCTTTTACACTTCGTTTTTTCACCGTAAGTATTAGTTTGCCGTCGCAATATTAGGGCTGCTTTTACAAGGCCTAAACTGTTTAGGCCTTGTAAAAGTAGACCCTTCTATCCCGCGTCGCCGTCTTTTTTTTTTTCAATTTTTTTTTTCCCGCCGCAACTCGTATTTTTTTTTTACGCCCGTTGCGATTCTCAAAACCCGGCGCAACGTAAAACCGTGCAATGCACGTTGGGAAAATGACGTCGGGAGCATGCGCAGTACGTCCGGCGCGGGAGCGCGGCTAATTTAAATGGGACTCACCCCATTAAATTAGGAACGCCTTGCGCCGGCCGGATTTAAATTACACAGCCGAAAATTTCTAGGTAAGTGCTTTGTGGATTGGGCACTTAGGTAGAAATTTTCCGGCGGTGTAACTTAAATCCGAATATTTAAGTTACACCAGCTGGCTGTGGATTAGGCCCATAGAGTGCAAGTAAGAGGGCGATTTTAGGCCAGGTTGCCGTATTTGTGAAATTCACTCAAAAGATTTGGCAAGGTAACCTCTGGAGATACAACAAAAAATATCAAGTTGTCCACAAAGGCAATGATCTTCTGCTCAGATGAACCTAAAGCGAACCCCCCTGATGCTTGGGTTGTGATGTACATGGTGACAGAGGACACTCCTAATGGGTGCCATTAGTCATTAAAAAATAAGAGTAGGTCACCTAATGCATCCTAATTGCTGCTGTGGGGGTTGAATATATCTGGCATCAATCTACTTACTGAACTTTGTTCCTACTCCAACATAGACTAACATTTCCTTCAAGAAGAGCAAACCCACCCTGTCAATTGCTTCTTGGCATTGGATAAAAGCAAACAGAGGGGGTGCTCCCTATGGTAAACAAGTTGAATAATGTCAAGCGACCTCATAATATTATCTTTCACCTCTTTGGTGGTTATACAGCCAACCTGATCAGTGTACATGACTTCATGAAGGAGAGGAAGTCTAAGTTGAAGTCTAAGTTGAGAAGTGAAAATGTGATGGTAATTCATGCATTGAGCATGGTCTTTCCCACCCTTTGAAATTACAGACATGTGTGTTCCTAGGGTGTAGGTTGGGAGAGCATGTCCATCTAAAATGGCATTAAATGCCACCACAAACCTGGGCACCAAGATGGGGACAAAAGCTTAATAGTAGGCTTCAGTTTAGCCATCTGGTCCCAGAGCTTTATGAGGTCTAAGGGATTTAACCACCAGTGTAAATTCATCTGTGCTTATTGATGCATTAAGGGATTCAACTGTGTTGATGGAAAAATAGGGGAGACCCAAAGCACAGAGGTAATCCCATATACGTTGACATTTATGTTGTATTTGGCTTGGGTTTAGAGGACTCTGTGTATTGTAGAGGCATGAGTAATAGTCTCGAAACACTGTGGCAATGTCTTGTGAGGTGTGGCAGAATTTTGTGAGAGTAGGCCAAAAGCTTACTTGGCTTACCTGGCTTCATAGTATGACTGGCAAACCATTAGCAGTTTGACTTTAGTGTCATGTAGAAGCAAGGATCTAAGCTTTTCTCCCTCTACCTTATGGTTGATGGTCACAGATTGGGCAAGAGGCTTTTTGTGTAGACTCTCAAGGTTTGCTACATGGTCTAATTGTTGTCAAAGGCTTTCAAGTCTTATTTTCTTCTGTTTCTGATGCAATCTGAATCAGTTTTCCCACCATTATACATTTATGGGTTTCCCATTGAGAGACCGGTGGAATTTCATATAGTTTTTCTAAAAGATTTAGACAAGGTCCACTTATAGTTCCCTGTGCAAGAAACCTCATGCTGAAGGTTTTTAAAGAATGAATAAATAACCAGTTAGTTTTAAAAAAAATAAAACATCCCTTTCTTTTGCCATTTGTATATTTGGTATAAAATATTAACAAATATAATTATGAAAAAGGAAACAATGATGTGCTGTGGGCAATGTCCAGTTGGTTTACTTGGTGCTTTCTGATTGATTGCTATGTTTGAGATGAATAAGTTCAAGATATTTCATTATTCTTTACATTAGCTTATATATGAGTGCCACTTCACCCTAAGAAATGAATCATTGTTTCCTGTTTAATTAATTGTATAGCAGCTTAATCCAATTCCAATTGTTGACTTCTTCCCATGATATAATGTTGGATTGTTTATTCATGCTCTTACTCATTTATTTTCTGCTAAGTTGTGTTTATATTCACTATGTTTGCTGGGATGGGTTGTATTGTTAGTAATTTATGTGAATTTTATGGCTATATTTTTTTAGTACTAGTCTGACTACATGTGAAAATAAACAAATGAACATTCAAGTTAATATTAAATAGATTATCTGGTTGCATATACAGTAAGCAAATGTGTTTCTTTTTTTTTGTTCAAAGCATCAGGACCTTGGTTGTGAATGATAAATTGTTCAGTTATGTGAAATATAATAGTCTGTGCATTGTATCCTTTGATATGTGACATAAGCTATTTGATATTTACAGCACTATTTGATCAATGAGTTGCTATCTTGGCTTTATAGTATAATGTTATCACAGTAAAGTTCATATGATTTTCTTTTAGTTGTATATCATCAAAACTCAGGTTTTCAATAAAGATGCATCTTTCCCTAAACAGTGTCTTAAGAAGAATACAAACTTGCAGAGGGTCTTGTTTAGCAGAGTGGTCTTTTCTGGTTTCTAACAACAGTGCAAAGAAACCCTTCCTCATTATGGCAAATATATTATGGATGCTAAAAAGAAACAATATATTCCTGTATTCATAATAGGGTGTCTATCCCTTCTTTTTTGTTCTTGATATTGATAAAAAATTTAGAAAACATCTTTTCATTTGATAAGACATGTGTACTGATTTTCAATGTATTAAACATAGAGTATTGTTTTTCAAATTAGAATTGCTCCTGGGAAAATAAAACCATTTTTTTATTCTGTATTAGTCAAAATCTTAAAGTTGTTGTAACCCTGGAAAAAAACACACACTCCTGTCCCTTTAGGGCACGAGAAATAGCACAGTGCTTTTGCCATGTCAATTATCCCTTTCTATGTTGTACAATACCTGGCTGATCCTGTCTGTTCCTAATATCCCCTCTGTAAACTAAACATGTTTATCATGGTTGCTGATCTCTGATAGCATGGTCAGTTTACAGGCCTGCATCACCCAGCTATCTCCACAGCATCTCTGCATTTTCCCCTTTTCCCCTCCCTCTCTCCCTCTCCCTGTCTCTTCCATAGTCTGTGTGAAAGCCAATCTCCTCCATGCACCTCCCCTTTTCTCCTGCCTGGATGGAGCAGTGCTATTACCCTGAAGCTGCTCCTCCCCTTTATTAATCTGTTCCCACAGGCCAATTCTAACATTTCTCTCCTACATGTAAAAATCTGTATTGTTTGCTACATAATTACTTAGAACCCCCAAACACTATATATATATATATATATATATATATATATATATATATATATATATATATATATATATATATATACACACTGTATGGGCCAGATTCAGAAAGGATTTACGACGGTGTATCTCCAGATACGCCGTCGTAAGTCCGAATGTGAGGCGTTGTATCTCGGCGCCTGATCAGATAATCAGATACGCCAGAATTTGTCTAAGATACCACTGACGTAAGTCTCTTACGTCGTCGTATCTAAGGTGCATATTTACGCTGGCCGCTAGGGGCGCTTCCGTATATTTTCGCGTTGAATATGCAAATGAGCTAGATACGCCGATTCACAAACGTACTTGCGCCCGGTGTATTAATATACGCTGTTTATGTAAGGCGTACGACCGGCGTAACTTTACCCCTCATAAAGCAGGGGTAAGTCATGTTAAGGTATGGACGTCGGAAACGTCGGAACAGCGTCGTATTTTACGTCGTTTGCGTAAGTCATACCTGAATGGAGATGGGCGTAGGTTACGTTCACGTCGACTAAGCATTGAGCCGGCGTAATTTAGGGAGAACATTTGACGTGATACTGAGTATGCGCGCATATGCGCCGTTCGTTAGGCGCGTCATTTACGCGGGTCATGATTCATTTCCATACAACACGCACCCTACCAGCCTACTTTGAATTACGTGGGCTTACACCGGGCCATTTACGCTACGCCGCCGCAACTTACGGAGCAAGTGCTTTGTGAATACTGCACTTGCCTGTCTAAGTTGCGGCGGCGTAGCGTAAATAGGATACGCTACGCCCGCACAAAGATGCGCCCAGATACGTGAATCTGGCCCTTTATATATATATATCCGAGACCCTAATAAAATGGTCAGTGCTGCACATTTTTTATTTAATTTTTAAAATACACTTTAATTCGTTTTTTTGTACATAAGCACTATATAATACCCACATTTTTTTTCAAATAGAAAAGACGATGTTACGCTGGGTAAAAAGATACTTAACATGTCAAGCTTAAAAATTGTGTACACACGTGTAAAGACACATAACTATGGTATCTCTCCTAGAATTATTGCTCTTGCTATGACTTTTGCAGCAATACCTCACATCACATGCGATCACAGTATACATATGCGTGCATAACTTGCGTATACATTCGCATTTACACGTAAGCACCAGGGAAGGGAGGCGCTTTAATTTTTTTAAATACTTTTTATTAGTTTTTTTGTTTTATTTTTTATCAACTTTATTGCTTTCACAAGGGATGAACAATCGACCAACTGATCCTTCCTGTGATTGACTGACCGATCAATAAAGGTAAGGGATAAACTTGGGACTTTGAGTGAGGCTGCAGACAAGGTGCGGGTAATAGAAAAGGTACAAATTTAATATTCATAATAGTGCAAAACATGTATCAACATACAGAAAACATGTAAATGAAAACATACATTTCAAATAAATGACATTACTTGATATTGTAAACCCATAATATAAGTGCATATGGAGTAAGAGCAACAGGGGTGCGGCAGTGCCTAGCCAGGTGCCACATGCTGGTCTGCATGGAACAATGAATGCATGGAATGAATATATGTACAGATGGCATGTTAACAGTAATGGCGGAATGGTAAAATAAGTGAAGAACTGGTAAAAGGCATGTAAAATATCAAATATAATATCATGAGGGTATATGTAGCATCCATACTAGCCTGACCCGTTTCGTGTCTATGACACTCCTCAGGGGCGGATGTAAAAATAGGAACTAAGGAATTAATGATTTCTAATGTATATGCCCCTAATAGTCCTGATAATATTTTCTATAGTGAACTGACTGCTTGGCTACTACAAAATACTCATCTCCCCCATCTGGTAGGAGGCGACTTTAATGACGTTATGCACCAGTTAGATGACAGGTCCTCCCCTAAACGCTCCAGGTTAGGATCCGATTCCCTCACTCCATCGCTTTTTGCGTCCACTATGGACTCCCTCCACCTCCGAGACCTGTGGCGCCTACAACATCCCGCAGACAGAGAATTCACTTTTTACTCCAACCCCCACACCGTTTTTACTAGGATCGACTATTTTTTTGGATCTGACGATCTGATCCCTTTGCTTTCGGACACAGATATTTTAGACATAGCCATCTCAGACCACGCTCCGATCCTACTTAACGTGGATAATCTCGACCTGCCTCCCCACCCCCGTTGACAGGGAACAGACGATCAGTGACATGTCACTAGGAAGAACGGGGAGATGTTGTGTTTACACTAACATCTCCCCGTTCTTCAGCTCTGTGACCCGATCGTGGGACACCAGCGGACATCGAGTCCGTGGGTCCCGCAGGTATGGTCACGGGGCTCGCGACAGGGTCGTGCACGACCACACGGCCAGAAAATTAAAGGGGACGTATATATACGCCCATTTGCCCAGCCGTGCCATTCTGTTGATCTAAATAGGCATGTGGCGGTCCTTAAGCGGTTAATCAGTACAGTTTTCATCTGAAAATACAATAAAATTACATTATATAACTTCCAAATGTTTATTCGTACTTTAGTAACCTGTTTGCTTTTGATATGGAGACTAGCATGTGAAAAAAACAGACGATCATTCATCTGGCAATCTCACCGTGTCTATTAGGCCTTGTACAGACGAGCAGACATGTCCGATGAAAACGGTCCGCGGACCGTTTTCATCGGACATGTCTGCTGGGAGGTTTTGGTCTGATGTGTGTACACACCATCAGACCAAAATCCCTGCGGACAGAGAACGCGGTGACGTAGACGACACCGATGTTCTCTGACACGGATGAATCAATTTGACGCATGCGCGGGATTTCGGGCCAGCGGACATGTCCGATGAGTCGTACTAACCATCGGACATGTCCGACGGACAGGCTTCCAGCGGACAAGTTTCTTAGAATGCTAAGAAACTTTTGTCCGCTGGAAACCTGTCTGCTAGGCTGGGAAACTGTCCGGTAGGCCCTACACACGGTCGGACATGTCCGCGGAAACTGGTCCGACGTGTACAAGGCCTTAGGCTTAAAGTGGATGTAAACTCAATTCATGAAATTTGAGCTGGGCACATACATCTGCAGTATTTTGTCATCTCTCTTCAAAGAGCTAAGTCCCGTAGCTTTCTCTTGACCCGTTCCTCTGTTATCAGCCTGACAACTCCTGACAAATTCTCTGACACATCAGATAAAAGCAGCCTGAAATTTCTGTCAGGGGAGGTTGCTAAAATAGATTAACAGGGAGCTAGACCTATTAAAAAACACCTCCGAGAGTCTCTGCCTGTGTGGAGAGGGGGTGTGTGCCTCCTCTCACTAGAAGAGAGATCCGACGGTCAGCTGAGCACCGGGAGCCATACTCATATACGGTAGGTACAATTGGGCAGATTTTTTACAGAACACAGGCACATTAACAATTAATATAATGGTACCGAGTGGATTGGAGTGTTTAATAGAAGTGGGTTAGCAACCACTTTAACAGCATATTTTAAGACATTAAATCCTTTTTTGCTAGTAAGATAAAACAATTGGTCAATGCTTGCTTTAAAAGAACAAAGGGTCAGATTCATAGAAGAAATACGCAGGAGTATCTACTGATACTCCGGCGTATTTTCAAATTTGCCGCGACGTATCTTAATTTGTGATTCACAAACAAGATACGAAGACATTTGGCTAAGACCTGACAGGCTTACGGCTTCGTACGCCTTTGGATCTTAGGCTGCAATACTTTGGCTGCCGCTGGGTGGAGTTCGTGTCGTTTTCCAGTGTCGGGTATGCAAATTAGCTTTTACGGCGATCCACGAAGCTACTCGCGTGCGTTACGTCGTCGCAAGTCGTTTTTTCCTGTTGCAAAGTTAAGCCTGCTTTTTCATGGCTTAACTTTACACCAGCCATGTTAAAGTATGGCCGTCGTTCCCGCGTCGAATTTTACATTTTTTTTTCGGCGTAAGTACGTTACGCACGTCGCCATTCACAAACACGTCGGGACGCCGTAATTTCTCGCAAAGCACGTCGGAAAATTTACTAACGGAGCATGCGCAGAACGTTCGGCGCGGGAGCACGCCTAATTTAAATGGTACACGCCCCATTTGAATTAGGCGGGCTTGCGCCAGACGGCTTTACGTTACACCGCCATAAGTTTACACGCAAGTGCTTGGTGAATCAGGCACTTGCGCTGAAAACTTGCGACGGTGTAACGTAAAGACGATACGTTACGCCGCCGCGATTCTTTCTGAATCTGGCCCAAAGAATGTATAATATGTATTCCTTTCCGTAAATTCAGGATTGTGCCTTGAAACTTTGTCTTAGCTAAACCATAGCAGAAATTTTAGATGGAAGCTGCTGCAGCTAAAGCGGAAGAGCCTCCTGACCAAATGTTATGCAATGTCTGGCTTTCTCAATAGACTTACTAGTTATCAGTATATTATTGTTCAAATTCTGCTGACATAAATACCCCACAAAGTACATTCTGATAAAATCTTAGTAGATTACCTCACTTTAAAACTGTTGGCCCTATTAATTTAAAAAGCACTACATAAATGTAAAAGACGGTAACTCTTCACATCCAGTCTGAAATCACCTATATTAATTGAGAAAGTTGTGCTAAGGGTTTTACATGAGTATGTGGTATCATAATAATATTCTACTTTCAGAAGGTTTGGATCTCAATCAGCTAATGGTCAAAGAATAGTTAATAAGGCCAACACTTTTAGGGAAAGTAGTATATTAGTAGTAGAGTAGTGATTCGAACCTGAGGTGCACCAAGACCAACACATATTCTGTGTTTTTCTGCACAAAGAGCTGAAGTCTAAAGATCAAGCCTCCTAGCTTAACATGGGCATAAACTTGGGAGTTGTAAACTTAAACAATCTAAACATCTGCCGAATATATAGTTTATATGAGGGGAACAAGAATTACTTAGTACTGCTATTAGGCCGAGTACTCACGAGCAGACATGTCCGATGAAACCGGTCCACGGACCGTTTTCATCGGACATGTCTGCCCGGGGACTTCTGTTCGATGGCTGTACACACCATCGAACAGAGGTCCGCGCGTAAACAATAGGCGGGGCGTGTCCGCGGTGTCGCCGCGTCGATGACGCGGTGTCGCCGCGACAATGACGCGGCGACGTGGGCGGCCTGCCTTTAAAATGCTTCAATGCATGCGTCAAAGTCATTTGACGCATGCGAGGGATGGCGGGCGGCCGGACATGTACGGTAGGTCTGTACAGACGACCGTACATGTCGGGGGGACAGGTTTCCAGCGGTCATAAAGTACCGGTATATGTAAAAGGGGATTGTTCTAGTATCCTAAGAAGTCAAATGACCCTGTGCACAGTTGAGAATACTAACTCTATTAGTCTCAGCAAGAATTTGGGCATGGTCACTGTCTTGTTGGGGTTGCGAGGGATGGCGGGCGGCCGGACATGTACGGTAGGTCTGTACAGACGACCGTACATGTCGGGGGGACAGGTTTCCAGCGGACTGTTTTAAAACAAGTCCAGGAAACAGTTGTCCGCTGGAAACCTGTCCCCCCGACATGTACGGTCGTCTGTACAGACCTACCGTACATGTCCGGCCGCCCGCCATCCCTCGCATGCGTCAAATGATCCGCCCGAAAATGGTCCGCTCGGGCCTACACACGGCCAAACATGTCTGCTGAAACTGGTCTGCGGACCAGTTTCAGCAGACATGTTTGGTCGTGAGTACGGGGCCTTAAGGTATACATGGTATTAAGACCTACGAAAAGGTACAATTTTGGTACCCCAACAAGACAGTGACCATGCCCAAATTCTTGCTGAGACTAATAGAGTTAGTATTCTCAACTGTGCACAGGGTCATTTGACTTCTTAGGATACTAGAACAATCCCCTTTTACATATACCGGTACTTTATGACCAACAATTCAATTAGTAAACTTATATTGAACTTTATAAGCTACAAGACTTACAAAGATTTCTTATAACGAGGGAGTTATAACATTTCAAACTATAGTTAATAAATATAATACAATTCTTTGAGTCATACTTTTACGTAAATTGTTTACAATGTTTCAGTTATTTGACCATTGTTCTCTAACACCTCTGCTTTGTTATCTAATGGCTTGTACACACTAGAAGAACTCCCAAATTGTTCTAGTATGGGAACAGAACAAAGGATTTTCATTTAATGTGCACCGTTTTTGTAAATTCATAAATGAAAAGACTCAGAAATTCAGAAATGAAGAAATGAAAAACTGCCCATGATCAGAAACAATAACAACAACAAAAAAAAAGCCTTTGTCATATGAGAATTTTCATACATTATTTTCGTCCTCAGTTCCCACTGTGAAACAACAAGGAAAATCAGACGATCGTTTGCCCAATTTTCTTATAGTGTTTACCCCACTTTAAACAACAGGCTTTACACACTACTATAAAAATATCCTACAACTTAACTAATAACAGTTGTGTTTTATGGATTAGACAAGGTGGAACTTAAGAAATTTAAATATTGATTTTGCACTTCTTAATACAATAGTAAAAAAACTGTAAATATACAATTTTCACTAGTATCCCTATACTAAATAAATAAACAACTACAGTACACTAATCAAAATTATTACATTGGAGACTCTGGAAAGAATCACTTTAGAATTATTTCCCGACTGCAAATAACTGAAACTCTCCATTCTCAGTTATATGACCTACCGCTAGCCGCACTAATAACTGTCAAAATTATCTGTAGTCAGGAACTAAAACTGCCTTTACTGAGTGGGTCCAGTATCCCTTTGAGATATTAAAGGCTAATTGTGAAACTGCCTTGTGAAAGTTATTTCCCATGTGACTGAAACTCTCCTGAGAAATGGCTCTAGAGAAAGGCTAATATACTATCAGTTCACAAAGGAAAAATGAAATATTATAGCTTAAGACCGTTAGGACTCCTACTGTTAGGATGTTAAAGAATGCAGTTATTGCTTTCAATACTATAAAGGAAATGTTTATTTATTTTAATTATGTTATTATATATACAAGTGATCATCTTGACATACTGTAAATGACCATATCAGTATGTGATATTGTATTGCATAACATGTTTCCATGTATGAACTGTAAAGATATATATTAAATGCAGGTATTGTATTTTTTCATTAAATATGCAGGTTTTACTTGCATTGTGATATTACACAATTGTTGGGCATTACTACTTCTTCTCACAAAATCTATATTATATAAGTCTATTAGTTGGTAGACATGTGCATTTGTTTTTGTCCAAATGCATTTTCGTCTGAGTTTCGGGGATTTTCGCATTAGTTTTAACAAACGATAACGAACATGTAAAATTCGAAATCCGAAAGATCCGACATAAAAAATGCTTTCTTTTATTTTCGTTGAGACAACAGTTCGATACAGATAATAGATTTGACATGATGGTGACAATAGCGATCTGTGTCTATCGAACCTGCGGTTGAATATGCCTAACTCTATTAGTCCAAGATTATTCGACATAGAGAGAAAAGATTCGACATAGAGAGAAAAGATTCAACATTATAGAGACATGAAGATTCGATGAAGCAGCTAAAAACATACGATTTCCGCGAGCGGACATTTATGGTCAAATGCTCCGCCCATGGGCTTTAGAAGAATTCTAATGTTGGTTGACTAGTAATAATAATTTATAAATATAATTATTACTAGTCATACAACATTAGAATTCTACTATAGCTTGTGGACGCAGCATTCAAGCAGAAATGTATGATTAAGGTGTTGTACAGTTTAGCTGCTTCGTCAAATCTTCTTAGAACATTCAACAGACACCATAAGCCTTCAATTGACAGATTCGACCTTAATTAATTCAGATTTTTGGATGAATGCATTTTTAACAAAACAAAATAAATAAAAACTAATTTCGGGAGTAACTAAATAAATGTATTTTTCGGACGAAAACTAATTTCTGAAACAAAATATTTCAGTGTGCACATCTATTAGATGGCTGACTCCATAAACACAATGCATTTCCTGTGTGTCTGATACTCTAATTATAGTGGCTTACCTATCCTGCTTCTAGAAGATCATCTACAAATGTCTATATTTAATAAAATAATAAAAGGGGAAACATATAAAGATCTTAAAGTGACATTACATTGTACTTTATTGTAAACGGTGCAAAAATAACCCGAAGCATGTACTCACTGAAACTACACTTTATGTTACAATGTTCTTGCAGTCACATGCATTATAACAGCAATTGTTGTTTTTGAGCCCCTTCCCCTCTATAATAGCCCTATTACCTATTTATCATGCCAGTAGATCCATAATTGTGACAACACAGTTCATTCTATAGTGAAATCTCACAGGAGTGATTGAAGCACACATAAATTGTAGGGCAGCAAACCACCATTGACCTCAACAAGTAGTTTACATGACAGTTCAAAGATTGCATTTAAAGTATATATAATCTCTCACCTTGTAAAACAATCCATTTTATATACTATATAGCATTAGAAATCCCTTTTTTTAAATATTATCTTCAATCTGGAAATTTCTGACAGTCTGTCCTATGACGCCATGTTACCCTGGACAAAAGCTGGTGTATTTCAGCTAGTACACCCAGTGACACGTAAACTCCTTACTTTTCCTGATCTGCAGTTTGAAGTCCCGAAAAACCTCTTCTACTCCTTTCTACAAATTAAACATTTCATCTCCACCAGAACCCTGCAATTGACTAGGCCCACAGAATTCGAACTGTTATGTTCTAGAGGCTCTTATGAACCTCATTTAATATCCACCATTTATTAGACATGTGCATTCGTTTTTGTCCGAATTTATTTTCGTTCGAACTCCAGGTATTTTCGTTATCGTTTTAACAAACGAAAACAAACGCACAGAATACGAAAACCGAAAGATCCGACATAAAAAATGCTTTATTTTCGTTTTGGTTGGTCGAATGTGCCTAACCTTAACTCTATTAGTCCAAGATTATTCTACATAGAGAGAAAAGGTTTGACATTATAGAGAGAAAAGATTTGACATTATAGAGAGAAAAGAATCAACATTATAGAGAGAAAAGATCGCTGCTGGGATTGGGTGGGGGAAGTAAAATAAAAATAATGATGATGATGAATGTTATTGGCTGATTGTATCTAAAAAGGAGGAGCAGTAAAATAGCTAGAACTAACTTGACAATACAACATGAACGACGAAGATTCGACAAAGCATCGAAAAACATACAAACGACGAATCTGTCATTGAAGGCTTATGGTGTCTGTTGATACAGTAGTTCTAAGAAGATTCGACGGAGCAGCTAAACTGTACAACGCTGCAATAATACATTTCCAGTCAAATGCTCGGCCCATAGGCTATAGAAAAATTCTAATGTTGGTTGACTAGTAATAATAATTAATAAATATAATTACTACTAGTCATACAACATTAGAATTCTACTATAGCTTGTAGGCGGAACATTCGACCAGAAAAGTACGATTGCAGCATCGTACAGTTTCGCTGCTCCGTCGAATATTCTTTGCACATTCGACAGAGACCATAAAACCTCGTACACATGACCGAGAAACTCGACGGGCGAAACACATCGTTTTCCTCGTCGAGTTCCTTGTTAGGCTTTCGAGGAACTCGAAAAGCCAATTTTCTCCATTCCCGTCAAGGAAATAGAGAACATGCTCTCTTTTTGGCTCGTCGAGTTTCTCGACAGTTTCCTCGACGAAAATGTACACACGACCGGTTTCCTCGGCAAAAAAATATCTCCCAGAAAGTTTCTTGCTGGTTTTTGCCGAGAAACTTGGTCGTGTGTACGAGGCCTGAGTCTTCAATGACAGATTCAACCTTAATTCGTTCGGATTTTCGGATGAATGCAATTTCCAAAGAAAAACTAAATAAATAAAAACGAATTTCGGGAGTAACTAAATACATTTATTTTTCGGACAAAACAAAATCCCGAAATGAAATATTTCAGTGTGCATGTCTACCATTTATAAGATTTTACACGCTACTCCCCCTATCATGGAGCAAACTTATTCTTATATGTGGAAATGGTCCCACATTTTAAACAGACCCATTTCTTTACATGAATGGAAGGAAGGAAAGGCTACTTCTAAAGTATCTAGATGTGTGGCCCAGAAGCAAACTGCTTATAAAATATTAATGTTCTGGTACAGGACCCTGGAATTTTTAGTGGCAAGGAAGTTGACACTTTCCAGACAATGCTGGAGATGTGGCTCTTCCTTAGGCACCCATTACCACATATTTTGGTAATGCCCTATGATAACAGCTTATTTGTCCCAGATTCATGCTCTCCTGGGAAAAGTCCTGGGTATCCCCATACCTCATCATCCTATACACCTCCTCCTAGGATTACCCCTTCTGAAAACGCCTAAACCCCTCAGGGAATTGATGGTCTTCATCTTATTAGCTGCTAAACGGGCTATACCCCAATGCTGGCTTGCCAACACTCCCCCTACTTTGGATAAAATAGGATGAATGCGCTAAATCAACCCTTGATATTGTACAGTACACATCAAGTGTATATATATATGTTTAAACACTCAGATGTTCAAATTAAACAAAATGCAAAAACAAAAAAGTCCACAGACATATATAAAGTGAACTTGTGCCTCAGTGCAGACACTGTGAAGTGAAAAACACCAGGTAAAAGCAGCAAGAAACAAACCATTCACAGTTCCAGCATGTAGACTGACTCAATGATAGAGAGCACCTGTGATATGCTCAGCACTTCGCCATACCTCCCATCCACAGTCCAATACTGCCACTTGCTGATTCAGAAAGCCAGCTCATAGAGAGGGGAGAGAAAAAAACAAAGGAAAATGCTCATAGTGTAGTATGGCCAAAAAAAACAGAGATTGTGGACTGATTAGAGAAACCACACTCACAAATCCTCTACAAATAGGAAGCCTGTAGATACAGCTCAGTGCGGCGATCTCATCATGCGGATGTATTTCCGTTGATCGCGAAGAAGATTAACGTGTAACTCTGAATTCATGTGCTTGAGGAGCAAGATATCTTGACTAAACAAGTAGAAAAGATATCACCCAAGCTATTGTTAACCTTGTTTTAATGGTTACTTGTCTTTCTTTTTCCTATACCATGATGTATTTTTAATGTCTGATAATCATTTGACATTTATTTCACCCTTTATACAAAATTTGTTATGTTTATTCCCCATTGGGATTATATCCCCTCTGTTGACTCTCTCGTTTAAAAGGGTATGCTGTTCCTTCCTTTGGAAATATTCAATAAATAAACAATAAAAAAATAAAATATATATTTTTTCTCCTTTTTTAAACATGATCGCATAATTTTTACTTTTAGCTGCATAAGGTGCTCAGAGAGCTAGGTGAGGAGTAACAGCAGTACACTGATCTCAGCAAGTGAATGGGTGTGTGGGTGTGGGTGGGGATGTGTAAGGACAAGTCTGACCATTGGAGGAGAGCAGATTGGGTTCTCAGCACAGGAACTGACCACACTGTGCACTACTGCTTAGTGTGGTCAATGTTAGTAAGGTGATAGGAAAGCAGAGGGACTGACAGAAACAGGTATTTCTCACAAAGGCAGCAATGCAAAACAAAAAGGATACATTTTCATAGAAGTACATGGTACAACAGGCACATATCAGGAATACAAAATGTTGGGTTTACATATTCTTTAAGCTGATTTGTGTTGTGTTTCTTTAGACGTAATGGGTTGATTTACTAAAACTGGAGAATGCAAAATTTGGTGCAGCTTTCTCAGGTACCAATCAGCTAATAAAGCCTCCAAGCCTTACTCTACTATCATTGCCTTGCCCTAGTGCATTAAGTTGTACTGTTTACCTATGTATCATTGTTTTTTTACTTTACACTTTCATCCTTCTTGTATTCAAACTTGTTATAATGTTGTCAGAAACAACATTACAACAAACAACATTGTTGTAAAGAAACCAATCAGCTTCCATTTTTTTAATTTTTTTGTCAAAGCTTAATTGAACAAGCTGAAGTTAGAAACTAATTAACTGCCATGCACCGGCTGCACCAGATTTTGCACTCTCCAGTTTTAGTAAATGAACCACAGTTCTTTAATTTGAACTACAGGCAAGGTAGGTCAGAAGTGGTCTTTTCTTGTCAACTGCTGGGTTTTGTATTCAAATGCATATGTTTCTCAATACCCCCACTTTTTCTCCTCTTTCTTTCTCTCTCCACTCTACTCTCTAGTTGTCCCTTTGGGCTAATGTTAAACTAATTGGTATTATTGTTATACTGATAGTTTTACCACTTGTGTTATACCATTACACCATTGTCATTGGTACTTGACTCCTGTACTTTATTACAACAAATTAAAGACATATTGAAATTAAAATGCATATATACAGTATGAGAAGGGCTGTGTTTGAATGGGATGGGCTAACCATAATAAACCTAAAAGAAAAAAAAAAATAAAGGATTCATTATATGGATCAACAGGTAATACATCTATGCTACAAAATTTACACTGCTGTGATAAAGTCTGAAATGGGATGTTTTTTGCTGCAAATTTCAACAGTATTGTTTGTTTCTTTGAAAATGGCACTTTTTCTGTAGCACACACAAAAGAACAAAAAAAATTATGCAGTCCTCCCAAAATGCTTACTAGACTGTTTAACCCACAAAAAAAAAATGTATGTTGACCCCCACCCCAAGCAAATCAACACCAGACCCTTCAGGTCTGATATAGATTTTAAGGGGGTGACATCATGTGAGACTCAAAAATCCATACTATACACTTAATCCAAGCACAACCTGGCTGGCCAGGAAAGTGGGGGGATGTGACTAAATCATACCAGGCCACAGGCCATGGGGGGTGTCTTATCAGTGTGGATCCCCCTTGTCAAAGCACATTGTTTCTCCCTCTTCTTTTTTTTGTGGTGTGTTTTCACATTGGACAAACACAATATGAACACTACTAGATGTATTTGAGGAGTAATAGGCCACTTGGTTGTAGAGAGGCCTTTGGAATATAGAGGACAATGGTTAAATCCCTCTCTTTTTTTTTTCTCTTCATAGGCTCACAGAGTTGTATTTGATATGTAGATAATGACATAGTGATTTAATGATACAAGGATACTGCATGAGATAGGAATCTATATTAAGATAGAGGTGAATAAAGAAAAAAGATAGTAAGATAGAGATATAAAAGGTCACTGTAATTTTTTAAATATTAGGGTCATCCCCTAATATTTAAAAAATTCCAGTGACCTTTTATATCTCTATCTTACTACCTTAGTCGGAATCTCAAAAGGTGTTCAACTTATTTTCCTCCCCTTCCCTTTTTTTTGTTGGTAAAACAGGCACTAAGATCACCACTAGAGAGGTGTATAGGGGGGGGGGGGCTGGTAAAAACCTAGGCCCAGATTCAAGAAGCACTTGCGCCCGCGCAACCATAGTTGCGCGGCGCAAGTGCTTACTTGCTCCGGTGTAACGAGTGCTCCTGATTCAGGAACCTCGTTACACCGAATGCAGCCTAGGATGTGATAAACATAAGCCTCCTTATGCCTTCACATCCCAGGCTGCATTCTTGCGTTGGCCGCTAGGGGGCGCGGCCTTTGTGATCGGCGTGTAGTATGCAAATTGCATACTACCACCGATTCACAAAAGTTGCGCGGGCCCTGCCTACGCAAGGTACGGAGTTTCCGTACGGCGCCTTTAGCATAAGGTTGCTCCTGCTAATAGCAGGCGCAGCCAATGCTAAAGTATAGCTGCGCCTCCCGCTCGCGACGTTCAAATTTAACGTCGTTTACGTAAGTGAACCGTGAATGGCGCTGGACGCCATTCACGTTCACTTACAAGCAAATGACGTCCTTGCGACGTCATTTGCCGCAATGCACGTCGGGAAAGTTTCCCGACGGAGCATGCGCTGTTCGCTCGGCGCGGGAGCGCGCCTAATTTAAATGATTCCCGCCCCCGGCGGGATCATTTACATTAGGCAGCCTTGCGCCCGGCTGCTTAGCATATTGCCCACGCAATTTACGGAGCAACTGCTCCGTGAATCGCGGGCAAAGCGCAATATTTGCGTGGGCGCAGAGAAAAAAATTTGCTCTTTGCCCTTGCAAATATTGCGCGATTCTACTTGAATCTGGGCCCTAGGGTTTTCAGTTGAGGAGGGATAGAGATATCTATCATTAATGGGGGGACCTTGAGAAGCCCTTGTTATGGTGGGGGGGGGGGGTGATATGGGGACAAGTTGGAGGGGGGCAGGGATTCTTTGTGGGTGGAGGGAGGAGGGCATAGAATGAAGTTAGAATTGGTGTTGGCTCCCCCCCTGCTGGCTCTCTCTTTCTCTCTTTGAAATAATATAAAGGAATTTAGAGGAATCTGGTATGCGGTATATGTATAACAGAGTTTTTTTGTTTTTTTTTTGGCCTGCTCCTGTTTCCTTTTTTTTCTACAGGCTCACAGAGTTGTATTTGATATGTAGAGTTTTTTTTGGCCTGCTCCCCCCCCCCCTTTTTTTTTCTTTCTTTATAGAGGTATTTAAAGTTATAAGATAAAATATAAAAAAATATAAAATAAAATATAAAATAGACATGGACTATACAGTTGTGTGAATAACAAGGATGGTGCTTTGGAAAAAGACAATAGAAGGAGAGTATGTTGAAATGCTGGAAAAGATTGGGAATGAGAAAAATATAGTCGGGAGGGGGGAAGGTCGCTGGGTAGGAGCTACTTAGCCTATCTTAGTTATGCCCCCCTTGTTAGGTACACACCCACGGAGGTAACTGGAAAAGGATCCAGTCAGGGGTGTTTTTTCCCTTAGGGGCATAGAGGGGGAGGGATTGATACAGGTGAGGGAGGGGGAGGTATTCTTGAGGGGTTTTTTTTTTTTGAGATGGAGGCATTAAAGGTAACATCCCTGAATGCTAAAGGACTTAATGTCCCAGAAAAAAGAAGGATGATGTTGAATGATTTTAGGAGGTGGGGGACTGATGTGGCATATGTACAGGAGACACATTTTAGGGCAGGATATTTACCAATTCTCCAGAACAGATTCTTCCCATGTGTTTATCATGCGATGAACCAGGAAGCAAAATCTAAGGAGTATCAATTTTGATCTCTAACCAAGTTGCTTGGACACTATCAGATAAATGCCAGGACCCTAATGGTAGGTTTCTTTTTCTGAAGGGTAGCATCGGTGGGGTTAAAGTAACCCTGGCCACGTTGTACGCACCAAACACTCACCAAGACATATTCATTAAAAAAGTCCTTACAGAGTTGGTTGATTTTACAGAAGGCAAGTTAATCCTGGGGGGAGACTTTAATGTCGCCTTGTACCCCAGAGTAGATGTGTCCTCAGGGACATCATCAACTCCAGGGAACATCAGAAAACGTATACTGCGGAAATTGCATGAAGCACAGTTAGGAGATGTTTGGAGGATTTTACATGCAGAGGAAAGGGATTACACCTTCTTCTCCAATCCACATCAAGTATATTCCCGCATAGACTTCTTTCTGATCCCTCATTATTTGATCACTTCAGTCTTGGAAGTAGCAGTTGGGAATATAACGTGGTCAGATCATGCCCCGGTCAGTATGCCCCGGACCTCTCCAATGCGGTTTTCTCCCAGGATAGATGGCGTTTAAATGAGAGTCTGCTGCAAAACCCTGAAGTTAGGAAAGATGTCGCTTAAGAAATTGCAGCATACTTTCAAGTTAATGATACGCCGGGGAGTGACCCGGGATGGTGTGGGAGGCACACAAGACTGTGATCAGGGGGATCCTGATTAAACATGGATCAATCCTGAAAAAAAACATGATAAACGGATCAGGGAATTACTAGAAGATATTCAGAAATTGGAACTTCAGCATAAAAAAATACAACTACCCTCTGTTGGAAGGGAGTTAGGACAATTAAGGAGTCAGATCACAGAGATCATGCGTTTTAAAGCAAAAGCAACAATACAAAGAGGTAAGAAGGCCAATTATGAGCTTGGAGATAAATGCAGTAAGTTGCTTGCAGGGACACTCAAGGAAAAGAGCAGGTCGACATACATATCGCAAATTAAAGGCAAAGAGGGACAATTAGTGTGAAAACCAAGAGAGATAGCCCAGACATTTGGGGAATATTATTCCTCTCTATACAATCTTGCATCAGCTGGGGAAACACAGCTAGGTGTGAAGGAATATTTATCCTCTTCAGGACTATCTAGATTGCCATCCCCAGCTCGAAATAGTTTAGAGATACCTATCTCCATTGAGGAGGTAGATGCAACCTTAAAAAAGATTAAGTCGGGGAAGGCTCCAGGCCCAGACGGATTTACTATAAGGAATTCTCTACACTGTTAAATGGACAGATGGCAAAACTTTTTGATGCACTTGGCAGTACTGCGGCGCTGCCCCCGGACGCACTTCTTGCACACATCACAGTGATCCCAAAGGAGGGGAATGATCTGGCAGAATGCGGCAGTTACAGGCCAATTTCACTACTAAATGTAGATTTAAAACTCTTTTCGAAAATAATGGCGACCCGGCTCCGACCTTGGTTATCGCAGTTAGTCGACCTGGATCAGGTGGGGTTTGGAGGAAAGCCAGGGATAATACGATCAAAATTTGGCCCATTATGTTGGGGTGAAAGAAATTCCTTGTGTATTTCTAAATACCGACACGAAAAAGGTGTTCGATAGGTTGAATTGGCTGTTTCTTGAGGAGGTGCTGAGACATGTGGGGCTGGGGGAACACATGATCAGGTGGATTATGAGTGTCTACATGACCCCACATGCCTCAGTAAGAGTAAATGGAGTATTATCACACCCTTTTAAGATTTCAAACGGTACGAGACAGGGATGCCCCCTTTCGCCCTTGTTGTTTGCTCTCTCATTGGAGCCCCTATTAATTAGAATCCGTCAAAATCCGGATATTTAGGGAATACAGATGGGAGAGCGGATACACAAGGTGGCAGCATATGCGGATGACCTCCTCTTTTCCTTGACCAATCCACACGTCTCACTCCCCAACCTTGTAGGAGAAATTGAGACTTACGGAAGGCTGTCTAACTTGAAAATTAACAATTCTAAATCTGAAGCAATGAATGTGGCAGTGCCCGCCTCTATGGGGGATACCATACAACTGAATTTCGGATTTAAATCAGGGAAGGCCTTGAAATATCTGGGCACACATATACCATCAAATATAAAGAATATCTTTGCGCTAAATTTTCCACCACTGTATGACTCAATACGAATACTCCTAGACAAATGGCAACATGGATTGCATTCATGGTTTTGCCGGAGCAATATCGTAAATATGAGTATTCTACCAAAAATGTTGTACTTGTTCCAGGCACTGCCAATTACTATTCCAGCAGCCTTCCTTCGTCAAGTGGGCAGTTTGTTTATGAAATTTATATGGGCGGGGAAACGGCCTAGAATAAAGAGAGATCTGTTGAGGATGCCGAAGAGATCAGGTGGGATGGCAGTCCCAGATATAGTAAAATATTACCGAGCAACGCACCTGACAAGGTTGGTGGACTGGTGTAGACATGGGGAGTTAAAACGCTGGGTGTCTATGGAGCAACAGGTTAGCCCAATACCATTATCGAGAGCACCTTGGTGTTATGCAGTAGTACCTATCTATCTTAAGAATCACCCTACAATAGGACCTACGGTACAAATTACAGCAAAGATATGCAGGAATCAGAAATTCTAATCAAGTCAATCACCATTGTTACACATATTAGGAAATCCTAATTTTATACCAGGTTTGGAAACGGGAACATTCGACAGGCTTAGAGAGAAGGGCCTCTGCCAGCTGTCACATTTTTTGCAGGCAGGATCTTGGCCTTCCACAGGTGACCTGACAGAGGCAGGGGGCGCATTCGAGCTTACATTTTGGCAGGCTCTGCAAGTAAGCCATTTTTTGAGATCATTGGGGTCAGCTACGGAATTTCAAAGGCATTTGACAGCATTTGAATTATACTGTAGTGAGGAGGAACCACTCTCGCGAGTGGTATCCAAGATGTATGGCTTGTTGAATGCACCCCCGGAAGATTATGTGATGTCAGGAATTAGCAAATGTTAAAAAGGTTTGGGGAGGAATTTCACCCCAACCCACCGTAAACAGATTATCTTTTTGACATTTAACTCATCGACCTGTTCAATAACTCAAGAATTCAGTTATAAAATTCTCACACAATGGTATTACACACTGGAGATGCGGGAGAGAGCAGGGAACACTCTTGCATATATTTTGGTCACGCGAAAAAATGAGACACTACTGGGAGGAGGTTCGGAGAGTTTTTTTTTTTTTTTTGAGGGGGGGTTTGTCTAAGGGGTAAGAGGTTAAAGAAAGAAGGAGAGAAGGAGATAGAAAGCACAGATAGAGTGTCTGATTATGTTGACCGGATGGATAGAAGAAGGGAGAATAGGCACAGATGTGTACAAAGATGTGTTTATATCTTTAAATTTGTAATCGTTGGACGGTGAATTTTATGGACTATGTATTCTGTTTTGTATGTTTCTCTTTTTTGATAAAATAAAAATAAAGGATGAGTAAAAAAAAAAAAAAAATTGATGATCTGTGGTGTGCTGGCAAATATCTACACAACATTACCTGTCTATGAGGTGGTGCATCTGTAGGATGTAAACAAGCAAATGTAATATTTACATAAAATATTTTTATATACTATATATTAATAATTTTGTATGCTATAAAAAAACTTCCAAGATGCCTAGTTCTGTTTTAAAACAAAGCAGCTGCTATTTTCCAGATGATGGTCTGCTATGGATTTTAAAGGGAACCTCAGGTGAAAGAAACAAACTAAATGGTGAGCCACTCATACTCAATATCAGACTCTTCAGCTCTTAAGGACCGCTCACTGTATATATACATTTTTTTAAAGATGGATATCTCGGTAACAAAAACAAGGGAAAAATTCAGCGCTGGAAAAATAACAATAATAAACCTAAAAATTGCAAGCCAGCACTGGAGGATCAATTCAAATAGAAATCCCAAATATATATTCAATGACAAAAAAGTGCAGCGCAAAGGCATAAAAATTAACAGTGAATATTAAAGTATGTATAACTGTGAAATTTACAAAAGAAGTCCATAAGGTGCTTAGGTGAAAAAAAGTCCAAAAAGTGCTCCAAATAATGAAGTGACTGATTGTGATTAATTCCGAAATCAGTGACCAACAGGAAAGTTCCTCCACCAATAACTAAGGATGGCCTCTCACCTCAGCCATTCGACCATGGCTAGGTCACAAAGCATTAGAAAACCTACAAGGTAAATGCACAGACGCCTCCAAGGTATCAATAGGACAATCAGC
The DNA here is from genome assembly GCF_905171775.1 of Rana temporaria. NCBI lineage: Eukaryota > Metazoa > Chordata > Amphibia > Anura > Ranidae > Rana > Rana temporaria. Next base: position 554,436,320 of record NC_053489.1, read on the forward strand.
AAGCAGCAGACGGCTCAGCAATCCCCCAAAGACCACGAAGAGGTATATAAAAACAAGAAAGGACAGACTAGTGCTCTCTGTCTTAAAACTGGATTTAATAAGGTAAACAATAAAGCAAACTCACATTAAGAAACACTCAAAGACGAGTGTAGAGCATGAACGCACAGCACGGAGCTCCAGGGCTTCCGAATCCATAAGCAGCTCCCACATCAGCATTGGGTCGGCGAGCGCGGGTGACGTCACAAAGCTCCTCCCCCTCGTACGCATTACGTTTTTATGGGCGGAACTTCTTCAGCGTGGGGTGGAGAGGTCAACGTAAACGTCCCGCAGCGTCATATATAGTGTGTGGTTGCCATCGCAACACACCACACCATCTCCTGCTACCCTGCGCCATCTAGTGTCTCTTTGAAAGAAGACAATTAGTAAGCTTTAGCTTGATGAACAGGGTAAATGATCCACCTGAATACAGAAAGACCAGCAGGTATACAGTCATATATTAAATCTTAAAATAATTTGAAAAATCATTTAAACGTGACGTCAGCCACGATCGCCTCCCCATTACAAAAAAAGATACTTCTACAATTAGTAGACGAATCCAGCATATAATACAATATAATAAAACACATTATAAAAAATATATATATTAGAAATATATTCAAAGACCGGGTATCAATAAGTATCGATCCCAATACCTTCACATACAGAAACAATCTGCAATGAATATATAAATCCTAATATTAAAATTGTATATATCCTAAAAATATATAAAGTATATAGATCTAATAATCTAGAAATATACACATATAAAATGTAAAAAATTTGTAAAAAATTCCCAAAAACTGAATAATAAGATTAACGGTTAGAAATAAAACAATTAAGGTCGAACTCAACATTGAGGCCAGATGGAGCCGAAACCTTGGTCTCGTGAATCCAAAAAGATTCACGGCGGCTAAGCTGTCGTATATAATGTCCACCTCTCCAATGTTTGGAGACTTTTTCGATGCCCCAAAATTTTAGGCCTTTGGGATCCCTATCATGGCATTCCCTGAAATGCTTGGAAACACTATGAGTCCTAATGCCGCGTCGAATGTTGCTAATATGTTCTCCCACTCTAACATGCAACTCACGTGAGGTGTGTCCAACATATTGCAATCCACATTGGCATTCGAGCATATAAACCACGCCCGTGGTCGAGCAAGTGATTAATTGCTTAATTGGATATTCAATTCCAGTGACATTAGAAGCAAAGGACTTACGTTTTTTGGTGTTGAATTTGGCATGTTTACAGGTTGCACATCTGCCACAGGCATAAAAACCTGACAAAAAGTTAAAAAGTTTAGGTCTAGGGATGACAGGTGGATCTATCACCCCTGGAGCCAGACGATCCCTAAGCGAAGGGGCCTTCCTATACACAAATTGTGGATGCTCTGGAAGAACCGGACCAAGAACCACATCTCCCTTTAAGACAGGCCAATACTTGGCCACAATCTTTTCAAACTTTTTATGTTGGATGTTATAATCCAACAACATTTTATAATTGGATCTATCCGCCTCAACAATTATCAATTATAATCAGATTCCTATCTATGTTCTTAACCTTTTCAATCTCTTGCTTAACTAATGACATAGAATAACCTTTGGACAGCTGCTGCCACAACTGAGATATCAATCTTTCCTGTGAGCGGTCCTTTAAATGATAACGGTGGTCTCCATGGCGGATTCACTGCAAGATCACCATTATCGGCGGCGGGAGAGGGCCTCCCGCGCCCTCCACTGCTTACCGGAGCCGTCGGCAGCGGCGGAGGCGATCGGGTCCTGTTTTCTGCTCGGCTGGGATACGAGTGAGGGCAAGATGGCCCCTACCCGTCTCCATAGCATAGCATGGCAGAAGCGACGTCAAAACGTCACTTCCGCCCAGGCATATTTTATTGTTAAAGATTGTTGTGAGTGTCACCGGCGCAAAAGAAATTAAAAAACGTGATCTGCTGCAGTACTGTGTAAACCCTAAATAAAGGGGTTAAATGTGCATATACAAGGAAATGTGTTACTGCGCTGATCTGATAATCCAGAGAATTCAATCTCTGGGAGTGTGAACTGTGAACTGATTTAGTGCACAATCAACCATATGTGACATATATAATATCAGGAACTAGATGCACCCAATGTTATATGTGGATAAACTTTTGTGGACCAATTAGTCTTAATACAAACAATCTCTAAAATGATTGTGCAGGTGTTGCGACAAACTCAATATTTTAAGCGTGACCCAAAAAAATGTTGTTAGTTATTCGGCCTGCACATCAATATGCCATAATGCTCCTGTAAAGCAGGGTTGCTCATGCTACTTAAAGCCGATCAATAGTGAAAACAAAAAATGCAAAAATAAAATCAAAACATACAAAAACAACAACGAAACCAATATCAAAGAAAAAAGTTCCAAATGTGGCCTGCGCCAGCTGCACTAAAAAAAGTCCAATGACAGACAGTCTTGCTATTACACAATAGATTCCAGTGGAGACAAAGTTCAATGCTGGTAATGATGTATATGAAAAAGTGCAACTGTATCTTCCAACCGACAAAGATGTGCCACCATCACCAATGGTTAAACTCAACACTCACCAGACCCCAGATAGTAAAATGCCCCAAAGTGGTGTATTTTCTTTGTCCGTCAGTGGGTGTTGCCTCCTTCTCCCTTTTACAAGATATCCTTAAATCCTCAAAAACAAGGGGCTCATCATGGTGTAGTATATTAAAACGTATTTATTAAAAAGATAAAAAAATGTACTTACAAGAAAGAGTGCCTCTGACCGGCACTGAGTGTCTTTGGCAGTGTCAACCGTTAAAAGCCGCTGACCAGCATTCAAATGGCGTCTTGGGAGGTGTGCATACCCCACTCCTCTCCTCATGTGTTGCTACAAGGGATCCTGGCGTGCTGGTGTGCTTCCCCCTCCATGTGTGTCCAGACAGCCATTTTTTTTTTAAAGTGCCCCGTCCCGACGAGGTCGCGCGCAGAAGCAAACGCATACGTGAGTAGCGCCCGCATATGAAAATAGTGTTCAAACCACAGTGAGGTATCACCACAATCATTAGAGCATGAGCAATAATTCTAGCCCTAGACTCCTCTGCAACTCCAAAGATGCTACCTATAGAATTTTTAAAACGACGCCTATGGAGATTTTTAAGAGTAAAAAGTTTGACGCCATTCTACTAGCGGGTGCAATTTTGAAGCGTGACATGTTGGGTATCATTTTACTCGGCGTAACATTATCTTTCATAATATAAAAAAAATTGGGCTAACTTTACTGTTGCCTTATCTTTTAAATCAAAAAAGTGATTTTTTTTCCCAAAAAAGTGCGCTTGTAAGACCGCTGCGCAAATACGATGTGACAAAAAGTATTGCAATGACCACCATTTTATTCTCTAGGGTGTTAGAAAAAAATAATATATAATGTTTGGGGGTTTTAAGTAATTTTCTAGCAAAAAAAAACCCTGTTTTTATCTTGTAAGCACCAAGTCTGAAAAACAGGCAAGGTCCTTAAGTGGTTAAGCCCTATGCTAAAATAATATCTTACAAACAGTCCAATTGGTAAAACACAATCTCCATTAATATACACAAAAAAAAATCCACAATGTACATTTATTGCCACTGACATCTTCAAGTGATATAGATCCATGCAAATCTCGCTGACCCATGGAAAAAAAAAGACAATATTTCTGCTCTTGTCTGACTGCTTGCTATGAAAACCATATTTGGTCAATGACATCACCCACTGAATCCCCTCTGATATCACTGACCAAATAGAGTCATATAGGGCCAGATCCACAAAGCAGATGCGCCGACTTAACTCGAGATACGCGGCGTAATTGAAATTTACACCGCGCGTATTTTTGCACCTGATCCTCAAAACGAGATACGCCTTAAAACCAGGTTTTTCCGTCCTACCTAAAATAATTACACCGGCGCTTCTTCACACACAAAATACGCTAGACACGCCGCTGTTTTGATAGGCAAAGATGCAAATGAGGGAGATAAGGTGATCCACAAAATTAAGTGTGTGCGGCGTAGATTACGCCCTGTGCGCTTCTGTTAGTTTCATGGTGTAAAATTACACTTTATAAAAGCAGCCCTAATTTTACACCTGCCGTGTAAATGTCAGCTAAAGCAACACCAATAAGGAAGAGCTGAGCACACACACTTGCAGGACAACAATCTGCCTGCCAACATGCCAGGGGCATCCATGCGCATAGCTAGACTAGTGACTTTAGTACCCGAGGGTACCCCCTCTTCTGAGGGAACAGCAGTCAGGAGACGCCTCGCAGAAGGCATCTTTGCACAGTAAACACACACATTAATTATGTCACAATGAGAATGCATGAATGCACACCACTGTGGTCCCTAGCACAGACACATCACATGCACATCTAATTGGATTAGATCCAAGTACCCCCCAATGGTACTTGGGAGCAGTAACGCCCCGCCACGGCTCCAATTATGTCACTGTGCATTCATACACCATTCACGGACCTGGGATCACTTCTCCCTGGTCCTGGGGATCCCTACTCCACCAAAACTGAGGGTGACACCCTTATTTAATCAGGAATGCCACCCCCACATTCACACATCATTCACTCACATTAAAGGAGCCTCCTGAGGGGGGGTGTGAGCAGGAGAAGGAGGATCTTCATGGGGGGGGGTGTGAGCAGGGGAAGGAGGATCATCCTGGGGGGGTGGGTGAGCACGGGAAGGAGGAGCCTCCCCTGGTGACTGTCCTCCTGCTGGCCTGTCCTCCAAGGCCACTGCTATCTTGGTCAGACAGTTTGTGAGGGCAGGCGTATTGGCCTGGCCAGCCCGGGTATTGTCCTGGACAGCCTGGGTCAGGGCACTCACCTCCTGGGCCACACCTGTTGTGGCGGTCTGCAGGTCACACAAGCATGTGATGACCGCCAAGGAGTTTGTGGCCCCATCAGTGATTGCCTCCTTCATTGCACCCAGGCTTGTCTCCATCTGGCTCAGAGTCTCTTTGATCTGAGCCAGATTGCGGGTCTGCCGGGCATTGTCCCTCTGCAGACTGTTTGGCAGACGCTCGGCCGCCCCCCTGGTCTCCTGGGTCGCCATCCTGCCTGCAGCTGAGGCTTGTGGCCCTGGAGGAGGGGAGAGAGAGACCCTTGTGGGTTGAGGCCTGTTGGGGGAGGAGTGGGAGGGGCTACCCCTGATGGTGGGCTGACTGCTGCCAGCCTCAGGGGTAGCCTCAGGGGTAAACAAATCAGAGGCCAAAAGGACTTCCCTGCCAATCTGCATATCTTCTTCCTCAGCCTCCACCCCCTCATCCTCCTCCCCCTCAACCTCCTCATGAGGGTAGGTGTAGCCACTCCCCTCCCCTGGGGACTCCTGCCCTTCTTGGGACTCCTCAGCAGCCTCTTGTCCTGGGGATGGTGCAGCAGCCTGGCCTGATGGGCCAGCAACCTCCTGGCCTGATGGCCCAGCAACCTCCTGGCCTGATGGCCCAGCAACCTCCTGGCCTGATGGCCCAGCAACCTCCTGGCCATCTGTGGAGGACACAAAACAATCACAGGTTGGAGGATCCACACACTTGGCACATCTTCCCTTTCCCCACCCACACATGCTAATCACCAGATAGAAAAACCCCAAAAATTACCTGTCCTCACAGGAACATCTGATTGATAGCCACGCAGGCCCACCACCTGCTGTGGGTGGAAACACCGGGCCACTGCCCATTCCTCCTCAGTCAGCCTGATGGGGCAGGGGCCGCCTCCTCCAGTGCCCGTGGCATGGGCATTTATTTTGGTCAACTTGTCCCAGGCCAGGCTCCTAAGATCGTTGATCTTCTTTTGTATGCCACTGGTGGTCCTCGTCTCCCCCCCCGCCGCATTGATCTGATCCGTGATTTTTTGGATCATCGCCTTCCTCTGGGCCGGGGAGGTGTCCTGGCTCTCAGGGCCATGTAAATAACACCCATATTGGACGATGGCCCGAGCAAGTATCTGCTTCTCAATGGTTGAAAAATTAAGCTTCCTACGCTTCGGTGCCATCACACCCACCACTCAGCACCAACAAAAAACAAACACAACAAACAAACAAAAATACTCACAGAAGAAACACACACAAAAATCAAAACACACAAGCAGACAGCTACTACAAATTCAAAAACAAACACGCAAAAAACAAACAGAAAATACACTCAGAAAAAAACAAACAGAAAATACACTCAGAAAAAAAACAAACAGAAAATACACTTAGGGAAAAAAACACCAACTACACACTACACTCTACTACTCCTCCAAAACTTTTATCTCACACACAACTCACCAGCACACACCAACAAACGACAGAGCAGAAGCAACTTGCTCTAGGAAGGGTAACACAGGGATATACATTTGCAAGGGAAGTGTGTTTGTCTGTGGCTATTTATACACAGGGCGATCCTCAAACTAAGTACGCTTGGCCTTTTTCCTATCTCACTGATTGCGCCAAGCAAAGTTCTGCACATGCCCAGTGAGGAGAAGATTCATGCGCGCATGAGCAGTACGGCGGGCCCTTCATTTGCAAGGGGTCACGGCTCATTACAATGAAGCACGCCCACTTCCTTCCCACTTGCAATAACCCTGCCTTACGTCTCGGAGTTTAAGTTACACTTGCGCAATTTTGAACGCAAATGGGTACCCCACTCTTCATTCACATTCAGTGATGGAGCCAAAAGCTGACACTGGAGGCCAAGCATCCCATCAGGAGTTTGTGGGTGGGTGGGTTTGTTTAGCAGATGGTGGGCATTGTTTATTGCATTTGATGTGGTTCTACATCACTGAACAACATGATTGGTAACTAATTTACATTGTGGGACAAGGTTTTGTGCTTTGGGAAGCACCCAAATAGGAATAGGATTTTGGTGTGAAATTTAGGAAGAACCCCAATTTTTTTTAAAACATCACTGGTTGTTATGGTGCAGCTGTAATATTGTCCTAGCAATATTTTATCATAGTAACCCACATTCTTCAAGATATAAAAAGTAAATTTAGTAATATGTATAATTACCTTGTCCAATAATCGATCATCTTAAAATGTAGTGCTGTACCGTAATAGTAAAGGTATGCCATTTCCTGGTGTTTCCAGGACATCATTTAACTAATCTAATACATCTTGGAAATGTAATCACAAACAAAAAAATCACCTCCTTTAGAACAAGGGTCTCCAAACTTTCTAAACAAAAGAACAGTTTACTGTCCTTTCAAATTTTAGGGGGGCTGGACTGTGGCCAGTGGGAATAGAAAATGGGCCCCCACCATTGCTGTCAGTGACAGGAATAGAGCCCCATTGTTGATGTCAGTGGGAGGAATAGTGTCCAATCCTTGGTGTTAGTGGGGAGAATAGTGCCACGTCACTGGTGTCAGTAGGAGGAATAGTGCCCCATCGGTGGTGTCAGTGGGAGGAATAGTGCCCCAACGTTGATGTCAGTGGGAGGAATTTAATCAAAATACTATATAGTATACACAATTTTATGACCTAACTGCATTTATTTGGCTCTCAGAAACGTTCACTTTGTTATAATACTTTAAATGGTTAAACTACTATAGATCTAAAACTAGAATGCAATAAGTCAGATACCAACAATGTTAAGATGATCAAATCAGGGGAATTTATCATTCATATCAATGTTTGCCTGGTTTGCAAATAGTGTTCAGTAACTGAGCTTAGAAATCTAGTGCTATTTTGCAAATACCCAATTAGGCACCATCATCTCCTATTTTGTTATAATATTATATATTTTAATTATATTGTAATCATGTTTTTTTTTTACACTTGTGAACATACATTTGTGTGATATTAGCCCCAAGGATTTTCATTTGTAAGACCACATTATGACATGTCTGAAATGTCAGTCCTCTAATGTTTTTTCCCAAATCCACAAGGGCTATAATTGCTAATCTCCAAACAATTGCTGGAAAGTGTTCAGCGTTGATAGTATTACAGCTTATGCTAAAAAAAATACTATTAAAACTAAAGCTTGCTGAGCTTGAGAATTTCATTTCCATTCCACAAAACGGGTAAAACAGACTCATGAATTTAGGGAAATATTCCAAAGCTAGACAGTGTTCAGTCTACTAGAACACTAGACGATGGTAACAAAAAATGCTAAATAGATCTGCAAAATCCTCCATATACAAGTTTTATCAGTATTTTCATCCAAACTTAGATGTTCCAGAGTCATTAGTTACTTTTAACAATGAAAGTTTAGAAGGCTAACATTGGGTTAACACAGTTTTGTTATTGTGAACAAAAGATTGATGACCATGATAAAGATTGCCTTCCTAACTGAATCTTTTATTAAAGTGCACATTAAAGACCAGAAAGGATTGTCTACAGGGAAACAGCAATAACCCTCAGATCCATCATTTAATATATATTTTCATTTCATATTACATGTAATCATTTTATTTATACTAACATTTATTTAGCATTTATACATTTTCCTCTTCTCAACAAACAGGGACGTATTTGCTCATCTTTCATTAAATAGCACAAAATAGAAGCTGCTTGCCTGCAGAGAAAAACTAGTAGAGGAAATGATATGTGAAATACATGAACTGGTAGATAACATTACAGTCAAATTTATAACATAAACAAGACACCTTTTTTTTCCTGAAGCTGTATCAATGAGATAAGAACACTCAGACATAGAATTTCAAGTTCAGCTTTAAAAAATAAATAAAAAAAATACACTGTATAGTGTTATAAAAACCGATATGGGAATTATAGTGTTTTTTTGTCTTTTAACCACTTGCTGACCACCCTATAGCAGTTTGGGTGGAAGCTGAGTGCTGGATCATGTGTGTGTGTGTGTGTGTGTGTATATATATATATGTAGCATTACCCCCAGTGGAGCTGCTGGATTTTTGAGCGGCGTGTTACCTCGTGGCTCCTCCGAAATTCCTAGGGGTGAATGATGCGTATTGCATGTAGTAGAAGTAAAGGAATGTCCACACAGGTGCTCTTTGCTGTACTCTGTATTACCCAGCCAGGTAAAAACAGTAAACTTGTGGTGAGGAAAGTAAAGCTGAAGAAGATAGGAGAATAGCAAATTCAGGCGTAATGATAGGAAACAGTCCTGCTCCCAAACGTAACACTTCTTAGCACCACTCCCGCCGGAATGGGTTTAACGTACCCAGACAGGCCCCTCTCACTGACCTGGCAGCCGGAGTATCATTTAGACAATTGTAGGATAAAGTCTCTGCCACAGACACTCCTTGGTGAACTTGAACTTGGGAGAAAGTCTCTGCCACAGACCCCTCTCAATGAGCCTCAGAAAGATACCTCTGCCACAGGTCCCCTCTGGGTTGAATTCTTGGAGATATGCCTCCTTAAATTAGTTAAATCTGGATCTCCTTCAACTTGTCGCCCAGGTACCGACCGACAGGTGATCAATCCCTCGGTGTCCAGCTACCTCGATCCCCGGTGGTTTGTCCAGGCCCTTTTGGACCGCCAGCCTCTCAATGGTGCTCCTCAGACTGTCTCCGCACCGAACAGCAGTACAGCTTGGGATGTTCAAAGTGGGAACCCAGTCACTCACTGGGTCCCCGTCACTGTTCAGATGCTCCAGAACTAGGAACACCGTGTGACACGCACGCCCCGGCCAGGTAGGCCATAACGCCGGGGCGCCGTGATGTGGCCACCCTAAAGGTAGCAGAATGGGCTCACAGCACTGAGCTGAGACAGAGATCGCATTTTGCTACTAACAATCTGGATCAGAGTTTAACTACACTCTGATCTACCCTTAAATTTAACTAGCGCCAGTACTGTAAAGTACATAGGCGCTACACACTCCCCCCACCTGAATAGACACTGTCCTCAGTGTCCCAGGAGAGGGTATTCACTCCTGAATACCCAACCTGAATCTGCATAACAACAGAAAGGGACAGTAGAAAGAAGAGAATAGAAAAATATAAAACATTTTTGAAACATTATTATATAAACATTTATATACAGTGATGTATAGAAATTTCCACAATCCTGACTATCTATTCTGCCCCATTCTCCGACAGAAGTTGATAGCTGGTCAAACCACCTGCAGAAGAAAAATGGAAAAACAAAAAACATATGTACAGACATAGGTTAACTATAATACATTTTTGGTCCCTGAGGGGTGAACTGGAGCTGCACCTCCACTCAATAAGGTGAAACCCCCTTTCCTCCCAGAGAGACGCATCATCAAAAAAAACTGGATATATACAGTCACCAAGATTGGAGCTGAAACTGCACCCTCTCGTCAGAGGGCAAAATTTCCCCTCCTCCCAAGGAGATATCAGTAAGTGCTGAGATATGCAAATGGCAATATTCATATTTAAGTCTTTTTTTTTTTTTTCTTTCTCTGCTGCAAAGCTAAAGAAGAAAACATGATAATGTACAAGAGTTCTCTGCACTGGTAGAAGTTGCAGAACACTGCCCCCAGAGGCCAGCGCGCTGGTAATACCAGAATAAGGCAGCCCATTGCTCACTCAGAACAATTAGCAGGAAAAGGGAGATATGAACAACTGTATCTTCTCCTTCTTCCTTTCTCCTGGTGCTGTGAAGAAGGCGGCAAGATCCTACCCTTACTAACTTATCAAACCCCCCGAAGTTCTGCACAAACAACAAAGTGTGCATCCGGTGGAACAAAAAACAAAAACTGGAAAGGGGCAACAGTTCTTGTCCGTAACTTCTTTAAAGCAGACAGCAAAGATGACAATGCAGGCAAGGGGCCTACTTATAGAACTGTGGATCTGTCAGAGTGACAATGTCCCCTCGGTAATTTGTAGTGGTGACAGAGAAAACTTGATCCACTCTCCCGGGACATTTGAGGACCACTCTATCGCTGAAGATGTACCGGCCAGGGCTCCAGTCTCTCAAGAAATCTTCAAACTTGTGACTCAAGTGAATGAAAGTATAATCCGTATCACGAGCACACCTGGGCATATTCAAACGCTCCCAGATGTCATCCTTGTACCAATCCTCTCTCATCTTTTCAATTTCGGGCATGAGGGCTGGAGGCACATAGGGATATTTCCACCCATAATCAGTGGCCACCTTTCTCATAACAATGCGCTGCAGGCGAGCCAGTTTAGGCAAGGTACGGGGGTCTCCACGGCCTTGTAGCACAATAGCGTCGGGAGCTCTCTTCAATACAGGCAGCAGAGCAGGCATAGGATCATCGACATCGGTGCTTGGCACTTCAACTTCCCATGGCAACTGGGAAAGCCCTGCAAGTGCTGCGGCATGGCTGGAGCATTTCTTGCATCTATGGGACCTGTTGGCTCAGGAGCTTTTACCAAATTGAGACTCAGGAAACTCCGGGTTTGAACCATTTATCGTCCCCATCGTCAGACAAAGAGTCCAGATCAGATGATTCACATTCTTCCACGGGCAAGCAGGTTTGCCCCTCAACACAGATGTTGGTTGAATCACTCGTGCTCACTGGTAGGCCTCGACCACAGCCGTGGGAAGCCTGTGCAGGGCCCATTTTAGCAATAGCATGCCACACAGAGACCACATTAGTTGGTGTCGCCTCTGGTACGGCATCTGCTTCCACACTAGGCACGCACTCTTTTTCATCCACATTGCTTACCTCCGGTGATATGGTTGGGGTAGCAGCCGATGGCAGGGTAAGTGTGGATGAGACGGTCACCACCTCCGGATCAGCGACTACTGTAGTTGGGGAGGGTTCCAGCCACGGGGCCTCCTCCTCCGCGGTCACAGTCCCAGCGATCCAGTCCACCTTGTACTCCCGGGGAGACTTAGTCTTTGGTTCCACCTAAAACAGGTAACTCCGGCATCTGTTGCATCTGGCAAAAGGCAACATACGGACGGCCAGCTCCGAACATCGGGGGCAGGACAGTCCGAGGGCCTCCACGCTGCCGCTGGAAAACAGGACGAACTTCCCCTGGGTCCGCATTCAAATTCCGTTATCTGTCAGGGGGACTCCAGCAGCAGCGGACATTGCGTTGACTCCCGGGGCAGACATCAGGGGTCTCAGCTTTCCGAATGGCGTTGATGGCACAGACATGTTCGCACAACCTTTTCTCGTGGGCGTGCAATCACTCTGTTCTTTGTCGCCAAACTCAGCCCGCGTCTCACGCAGGGGTGGGTAGCTCCTCCCAACTGGATACTTTTCTTCACACGTGGCAGGCGCACGTGGCTTCGCCGCACGTGCGCCCAGCTTTAATGGCGACGTTAACTCCTTCCTCACCAAGCACATTTTAACACACGACAATTCCTTGAATCAATTACTAATTAAACTTCTGAATTTGGGTATGTTGAGGTAACAGCCAATACCGGACGAGCCCCCACGTGTAGCATTACCCCCAGTGAAGCTGCTGGATTTTTGGCCGGTGTGTTACCTCGTGGCTCCTCCGAAATTCCTAGGGGTAAATGATGCATATTGATAAGCAAGGGAAGCCTTCTGCGCTAGCCAAATAAATAAAAAAGGAGATCCACAAAGGGAAGTGATGTGTAAAAAAATGAATGCAAATGCTGCTCAAATCTAAAGTGTACAAATCACTGTAAGTGGCAAATAATAAAATGGAGTGATGAGCGCAATTTCTAACACACCTATTATCTGTGATAAATAATAATCACTGTTAAACAGTGTATGTACATATAAATGTGTCCCATATACAAATAAAGTGTAAGTGCAGTCTGTAACTTTATCAAACAAACAAATTGAGCAAGGATAAAGTGCAAGTGCAAATAGCTGAGTAAAACCCAAACAGAAAAAGCAGTGGCACAAAGTGCCTGTGCAAGTAGACAAATCAAGCTCAAGAACCTTCAAGAAGCAACAACACTGAGGCCCCATACACACCATAGAATCTATCCGCAGATAAATCCCATCAAATGGGTTTCTGCGGATAGATCCTATGGTGTGTACACTCCGTCGGATATTTATCCGCAGATAAATCTCCCCTGGGATGGATTTCCAGCAGATGGATATTTGCTGACATGCTCAACAAATCCATCTGCTGGAATCCATTCCAACGGATGGATCCGCTCGTCTGTACAGACTTACCGGATCCATCCGTCCAAAGGGATTCCCCGCACGCGTCGTAATGATTTGACGCATGCGTGGAATTCCTTATATGACAGCGTCGCGCCCGTCGCCGCGTCATAATAGCGGAGACGGCGCGACACGTCATCGGCAGAGGATTTCAGCGTGGATTTCAATGCGATGGTGTGTACACGCCATCGCATAGAAATCTTCTGAAATCCTCGAGAGGATTTATCCGCGGATACGGTCCGCTGGACCGTATCTGCGGATAAATCCTCTCGTGTGTATGGGGCCTGAATGTCAGTGCAAATAAACAAACAAAAAAATGGCTGCTGATGAGGAAAACAGTCCTAATGACAGTGCAATAAGTGAAAAAAACTCTTCATGTGCTTCAGTCCATAATATAAGTGCTTCAATCCATAAAAATTCAAATTGCAGATCTTCCTGGTAGATGGGATCACAGAGCGCTTACCTTAAAAGGTGAGTAAGTCAGCTTTCAATGGCCATAATTTCAGCCTCACGAGCAGATGGTGTCTCCTGTGTATAAAATCTTGGTACTGGCACTGGCTGTAGGAGTCTTCAAAAAAATGGAGGCTCACAGACGAATTAGATGATTGCCAAGCACACCCATAATAAATGGGAAAAAGGGCCCAATGGTGAAGTACGCAAAGATAAAACTTTTAATAAAATAAATGTGTGCGCTTACATGTAAAAAATAAAACCAAGCAGAGATTTAAAATAACATCCAAACGGACGGATGGACAGACTCACGTCACTTCCGGTCACGTGTGCTGTTCCTGACGCGTGTCGTCACGTCACGTGACTTCATCAGAGCAATATATCTTGATGCCAAACGTAACACCCCCCCTTACCTCTTTTTTAGGTAACACCCCCCTTACCTTAATATGCCAAATCTATTTAAGGGGACAGAACTACAGGGGATGCAGCTAAGTAGTCAAAGAGGGTGGACCTCCACTTTAACAATAACATAATGACTAATTTACAAGTCTAAAAATGTAGATATGTTTTTTAAAATAATATAATTTTCTTTATTGGTATATTGTTTTAATAATGAAAACTCTGATGTGTCATTATTGTTTTAAAACATAAATTTTTCTGTTTTTTAAATGTATGTGTTATTATTTTATTAAAGCGGTTGTAAACCTCGCTTTGTGATTCTTACCTACAGGTAAGCCTATAATAATGCCGCGTACACACGGCCGTTTTTTGTGATGAAATAAAACGACGTTTTTAAAAACGTCATTTAAAATGATCGTGTGTGGGCTTCACATCATTTTTTGTCTTCTAAAAAACGACCAAAAAAAAAATTCGAACATGCTTCGTTTTTTTATGTTGTTTTTTAAAATGTTGTTTTTTTGTGTCATAAAAAATTATCGTGTGTGGGCTAAAACAACGTTTTAAACCCGCGCATGCTCAGAAGCAAGTTATGATACGGGAGCTTGAATGGAACAGAGTGCCGTCGTACGTGTTGTACGTAACTGCGCTTTGCTAGAGCATTTTCAGAAAACGATGGTGTGTGGGCAACGTCGTTTTTTATGATGAAGTTAGAAAAACTTTGTTTTTTTTTCATGATGAAAAACTTTGTTTTATTTCATCACCAAAAACGACCGTGTGTACGCGGCATAAGGCTTACCTGTGGGTTAAATTTAAAATCTCCTAAACCTGCAAAGTTTAGGAGATATTCCACTGGCATGCAGCCACTGACGTAGGCGGCTCATGCGCTCTGACGCATTGGCTTACCAAGGGGGAACTTCAGAGCTTCTTGCTGGAACTGAGAGCTCCCGCGCACATATGCAGGAGTGACGTCATTGCGGCTCTAGCCACTCACAGTGCCGGAGCCTGCAATCCCGGAAGAAAGGATGGAAGAAGATGTCAGCCCTCTCAGCAGTGACCAGGCGCTGCTGAAAGGGCTTTGATCAAAAGTGAGTATTTTATAATGTGTTAGTATGCGATGCAGGTTTTTTTTTTTGTTTTGTTTTGTTTTTTTCATTGGTTCACAAGTGCTTTAACAGTGTAACTGCATCTACCAGTTACACTATTAAATAGCCTAAAGCCGCGTACACACGACCATTTTTCTTGTCATGGAAAAAACAATGTTTTTCTTGATGTGATTCTTGTCAAGGCTGCCTTGCATACACACGATTGTGAACAAAAAAAATGCTCAAGCAAAGCGCGGTGACGTACAACACGTAAGACGGCACTGTAAAGGGGAAGTTCCATTCGATTGGTGACACCCTTTGGGCTGATTATGCAAATTTCCCTTCTCATAACCTGCTTCTTAGCATGCACATTTTTTTCCCCGCCGTTAAAGCCAACACGCGACTGTTTTTCACGACGTGAAAAACGACGAGAAAAAATAGAGCATCTTCTAAATTTTTAATGCCCATTTTTCACGTTGAGAAAAATGCTCTGGAGTCTACACACGGTCGTTTTTATTGACCAATTTAAAAAATTGCATTTTTCTCATCATGAAAAACAGTCGTGTGTAGGTCATAAGGGTGGCAGTGTTTAATTGCGGGCTGATGCATTTATTTTTGTCAATGTAGCTGACAAAGTTGGTATAGTAATCACATGATCTGGAATTACTGAGACTGGTTCTTGATTATCACTGGTAACCTCATCTGTCACTGACAGCAGGGATTGAGAAACAGAAGCCATGCAATTTTTTTTAGCTTCTGGGTCTCAAAGAGAGGAGAGAACATTTAATAACATGACCTTAGATCAGGTTTTGTGCTGGTGATTGTTAAAATGTAGATTGTAGTTTAAATATTCAGATAAATCAACAATATATGAATCAGTGATGCTGCTGAGGTTATAATTAATGTACTACCCTTAGACATTTATAGATGAATAATATAATCAGACAATAGCTCAATGCATTGCAGTTTTTAGAACTCTTTATTGAAGTCATCTTTTGATTGTACACAAACCACATTAGTCTTAGTCCTTGATACTGGAATTTC
This sequence comes from Rana temporaria, assembly GCF_905171775.1. Taxonomy (NCBI): domain Eukaryota; kingdom Metazoa; phylum Chordata; class Amphibia; order Anura; family Ranidae; genus Rana; species Rana temporaria. The sequence goes on from NC_053489.1 coordinate 554,452,335, forward strand.
TATTGTCTGCTGATCTGCAAATATCTGAAGAAGAGATATTAACTTGTTTCCCTTATGGTGGAAACCATTAGTATCATTTTGGAATCCTGTCATTTTGCGGCTAATGTTTTTTTTTTTTTAAAAAGAAAAGAAAAAGAAAAAACAAGGCTTCTGGCGAAATGTTCTTAAATGTTCTTACAACTTGCTTTTAAAAAAAAACAGCTAGTGTGTGCTAGATCTGAGAGATGAACAATGTAAAGTAAAATGAGTCATTTAGAACCTTGATTGTCTTTAGTCATGATCTGTCTAATTACTCTTGTTTCCTGGAGAGCTCTACCAACTACATTTTGCCTATTACAATGAGTTATGAGCACATTATCATCCCCTGGAGCGGCTTCATTTTCAACAACGCACAGCTTAAAGAAAAAAGTTATCCAACAATCCCTATATGATACAGTCATACTATCATTCATTTTTTGAAGTTACACCATACATTTTAGATTTTTACTGTATTTATCTTCAGTAAACCCAATATCAATAACTTTAGTTTTAATGGGACTTGTAAATTTACCCCCACCACAAATTTAATGCAAGAATATTTCAAACACATATTTCATTACATGTATGCATAAAAGCTAAATCACACCAGTTCATACAAATGAGGTGAGGTTGTGTATACCTGCTTTAGGATTGAATATAAAGTATACCATGCTACATTTATATAGCAAAATAGCTGCTTGGACAACAATAGACAAAACATTGTGGTAACATGTGTAAAAATAAAAGTGCAGTGCTAAAGAATGTGAAAAGACAAAAAAAAAAAAGATTTATCACAAATACATATTATATCAGTATAAAGTGCAACAGTGCCATATAAAGCTAAACACAAACAATTGAAAAGAGTCCAAAATAGAGAAATATAACTTCTGGTGCAATCACAGTGATCAGAAGTAGTAATATTATCATCTGTGCAACAATCACCAAAACTGTGACAATCCACCATTAAAGCGGATAATGTGCTTACCAGAGCATGTGGACTCATACCGGATCACTGAGTCAACAACGCTTTAGTGCAACTGGGGTATGAAGATCAGGAGGGAGCTCCAAGGATCTTAAATCATAGCCGCATGACAGGGCCACTGTTCACAGTGTTGGATCATGCACTGTGTGAACTGAATAGTCTGACCGCCATCCATTCAAATGTTTCTTAATACACACCACTAGATCCAGCACTGTTAGGTCTCTCGCTCTCTTTCTTGATTTAACTGGAAGTGTCCTGTAAAGACTTGGATGGTTTGGGGTGGAGGAACATGACTGGCCCGCACAGAGTCCTGACCTCAACCTGAAAGAACAACCTTTGTGTTGAATTATAACGGAGATTGCGAGCAACGCCTTCTCGTTCACATCGGTGCCTGACCTCACAAATGCGCTTCTAGAAAAATGGTTAAATATTCCCATAGACACTCCTAAACCTTGTGGACAGCCTTCCCAGAAGAGCTGAAGTTGTTATAGCTGCAAAGGTTGGACCAACCCAATATTGGACCCTACCGACTAAGAATGGGATGCCAGTAAAGTTCATGTGTGTGTAAAGGCAGGTGTCACAATACTTTTGACAATATAGTGTATGTATTTATTTACCTCTCATCCTTACTCGGACATCTCATCCTTCTGGCTAGAAATCAATGCTTTAATATATCTAATATAGCAGATTGTCCTCTCTTCTTTTACATACCGTACATATTGTGACTCCCAATTAACAGGTTAAAAAATAACCTTAACCACTACCCGACGGCCGTACGACTTTATACGGCCACGGGGTGGTTGTCAATCTCTAACAGGCCGTAAAAAGACGGCCTGCGCGCTCATCCTGCGGGGCGGGCGCGCGCGCGTCCGACGGCGGCGCGCGCATGCTCGCCGCATCGCTGAGATGCCGATGCGAGTGCCTGGCGGCCGTGATGTCCGCCAGGGACTCGCGATCGGCGGCTACAGGGACAAGACGTGGAGCTCTGTGTGTAAACACAGAGCTCCATGTCCTGTCAGGGGAGAGAGGAGACCGATCTGTGTCCCTTGTACATAGGGACATAGATCGGTCACCTCCCCCAGTCACCCCCCTTCACACACAGTTAGAACACAATTTAGGGAATACATTTAACCCCTTCCTCACCCCCTAGTGTTAACCCCTTCAATGCCAGTCACATTTATACAGTAATCAATGCATATTTATAGCACTGATCGCTGTATAAATGTGAATGGCGCCAAAAATGTGTCAAAAGTGTCCGATGTGTCCGCCATAACGTCACCATAACGTCGCAGTAACGAAAAAATTGCTGATCGCCGCCATAAGTAGTAAAAAAAAATAATAAAAAAAAATAATAATTCTGTCCCCTATTTTGTAAGCGCAATAACTTTTGCGCAAACCAGACGCTTCTTGCGATTTTTTTTTTCCAAAAATATGTAGAAGAATACGTATCGCCTAGACTGAGAAAAAAAATGTTTTTTTTAAAAAAATTGGGCTATTTATTATAGCAACAAGTAAAAAATATTGTTTTTTTTTTCAAAATTGTCGCTCTATTTTTGTTTATAGCGCAATAAAAAAAAAAACGCAGAGGCGATCAAATACCACCAAAAGAAAGCTCTATTTGTGGGGAAAAAAGGACGTCAATTTTGTTTGGGAGCCACGTCGCACGACCGCGCAATTGTCAGTTAAAGTGACGCAGTGCCACAAGCTGAAATTTCACCTGGTCAGGAAGGGGTATATGTGCCCAGTAAGGAAGTGGTTAAAATACCCCTCTTACATGTTACCCTAGTGACTAATTGGGGGTTATTTACCAAATCCACAAGTGCAAACTACATGTGCAATGTGCACTTGAAATTGCATTGAAAGTGCACTTGGAAGTGCAGCCACTGTAGATCTGAGGGGGACATGCAAGGAAAATAAAAAACAGCATTTTAGCTTGCACATGATTGGATGATAAAATCAGCAGAGCTTCCCATCATTTCAGATCTACCCCTCAGATTTACAGCAACTGCACTTTCAGTGCAATTTCAAGTGCACTTTCAGTGCACTTTCAGTGCAATTTCAAGTGCACTTTGCACTTCTGGTTTGCACTTGTAGGGCAAAGTGGATTTGCCTTTCGTAAGTAACCCTCATTGTCTGTTTACAACATTTTTTTCACCACCCCTTTCCCCTTACATTGTGTTCTCTTCTGAATCTGTTTTCTCATTCCTCTCAAAGTCTTTACCTTGCTGTACTCATTATATTAAGGCCTTTACACTACATTCTGATTTTCAATACCATTTATTTATGTTGATCTTCAATGATGCTACTAATCCTGCAACATGAATGCAGTGGACGTCTCAGTTTGTGGGAATTTTAAGATTGTTGCATTTAGTTTTTTTAACATTCTTGACAATATTCATATTGACTATAACCATCACAATGATGATGACATCCAAATCTATCTCTTTACTCTTTAGCTCATACCTCCAATCTCCATTTAACCACTTCAGCCCCGGAAGAATTTACCCCCTCTCTTACCAGAGCATTTTTTTGGGATTCGGCACTGCGTCGCTTTAACTGACAATTGCGCGGTCGTGCGACGTGGCTCCCAAACAAAATTGATGTCCTTTTTTCCCCACAAATATAGCTATCTTTTGGTGGTATTTGATCACCTCTGTGGTTTTTATTTTTTGCGCTATAAACAAAAATGCTATATGTTTTACTTTTTGCTATAATAAATATCCCCCAAAAATTCCTGAGTTTAGGCCGATACGTATTCTTCTACATATTTTTGGTAAAAAAAAATCACAATACACATATATTGATTGGTTTGCGCAAAAGTTATAGCATGTTTTTGCATTTTTATTTTTTTATTTTTTTTTACTAGTACTGGCAGCGATCTGTGATTTTTTTGTGACCGTGACATTGCGACAGACATATTGGAAACTCTTGACACATTTTTGAGACCATTCACATTTATACAGTGATCAGTGCTATATAAAATGCATTGATTAAATGCATTTGTATAAATGTGACTGGCAGGGAAGGAATTAACACTTAAAGGCGCTGAACGTGTTAATATGTTCCATAGTGTGTGATTCTAACTGTAGGGGGAGAGGACACACAAGGGGAGGAGACCGATGTGTGTTCCTCTGTACTGGAAATACACATCGGTCTCTTTACACACACAGATCCATGGTCCTGCCGTGATAGCGGGCAATCGCGGGTGCCCGGCAGACATCGTGGCCTCCGGGCACACGCACTGGGTCCTGCACATGGGGCGGCGCGTGCGCACTCCCTAGACGGCCGGGAAGCCCGGGACGTCATATGATGTCCACCCAGGATGGGAGAACCCATCTGTGGATGTTATTTGACGCTAGGCGGTAGGGAAATGGTTAAATTTTAATTAACTATATTTCACAACAACCCTGTGGGTCATCCTGCTAGCTGTAATCCAGCTCTGCTGTAAGCTGATTTCAACTTTCTTTAAACCTTTGTATGGCTATGACTTTGGCAGCATGTTGTTTCCATACATGCTGGTTAGAGAGAGGATACAAAAGCAGTTTGGATGATCCAAGGAGCCCTTGTGTATGAAGCTTCCTGGAAGGGGTAAAAAAGTATAATTTAGATGTGGCCCTTCACTTTACTTATGAAGAAAAATGTGTCTCTTGGGGTTTTTTTGTTGAAAACCCATGACCTATAGTCTTCCTGCAGCTTATCAGAACTGACTTACCATGGCTTTGTTTTGCACTGAATGCCATTTTTTGTGGCAACAACAATCTTGATAGAGGCAGGACTTTGATTCTTCCTGATGACTGGTGAAATCAAAATCATGAAGCAGCAGCAGCAGTAAGGCTGCATTCACACCTAAGCGACAGCCGCGTACGCGTGTAGCGGCAGATTTGCCGCGATTACAAATGTTTCATTTTTTTTTTTTTTTCTAAAGTATTCCCATTGCTGTCTATGGGAAAACGCGCCTGTCGCGTGAAAAAAAGGGTCCGGGACTTTTTTTCAGGCGACAGGCGTTGCGCGTCTATGAGATGTGAACCATCTCCATAGACGGCAATGGGAATTCTCCCCTCTAGCGACAGAAGCGTCCCGCGTCGGGCGTTTTGTCGCTTAGGTGTGAATGGGGTCTTAAGGTACAAAAATGCCAAACCCATTGAATATTAAAGAAGGAATAAAAGCAAAAGTAGAGAAACAATTGCATCTTTCTTTAAAGCAAGGGGAACAGTAATGACATAACCCAATCTCATTCCAAATATCATGGGGATGGCAGTCATAGGCATACTATGGCTTAGAATCTCACATTGCAGATAAATAGGTATGTGACTGAAGATAAAGCATTGCACTGCTTTCAGTAGTAATTCAAGACAAAAAGTAAAATTTTCAGGGTACTATTTAAGCTCAATTAACCTTTCTGGATCTGCCCTATAACATAGTAAATCTTCACTTGTTGTGTTCAAATCCACTTAAAAAGTGCTGCCAAGCTGATCTGAGGCTATCGTCACTCTTAGAATGAATAATTTTAGTGCACTACTGTATAGGAGTCTTTGTCATTCCTAACACATTCTAATGTGTTTACCTTAGAGTCTTAGAACTTTGAAATATACAGTTAATTTACATGCACATTCTGAGCTATTTTGAACAGGAAAACATCACAGTGAATAAGTACCAGTAGGGAGATGACATGAAACTATAAATGACTCAGTGTGCTGGATACAGAAATTCTGCTTTATGTGTTCCTTGTCAAGAAAATTAAATTGATTTACCATTTATAGCAGGGGTGTCCAAACTTTTTTCAAAGAGGGCCAGATTTGATGAAGTGAACATGCGTGAGGTCTGACCATTTTGCCTGACATTCTTTGAACCATTAAAATTAAATGCAAATTAACTAATACACTGCCCAACAAGAATTATTTTGCCTTTGTGGCTGTGTGTGGTGAAGAGTCTAAGGATGAACTTGGGCATTTTATTTGGATATACTGTATTTATTGGCATATAACATGCACTGGCTTATAAGACCCACCTTCACTTTTTAAGAGGGAAGTTTCAGGATTTTTATTTTTATTTTAAATAAATAACTATGAAGCAAAATAAGGGTCAGTGCCCATCAATGCAGCCTAATCAGTTCCTATCTGCAGCCTCACCATTGCCATGAATGCAGCCTCACCATTGCCATGAATGCAGCCTCACTTTTGCCACAAATGCAGCCTCTCCATTGCCATAAATGCAGCCTCTGAATGTGTGGTGTTTGGGGATTAGTTGGGGGCTATAAAAGAGATATATATCCAAATTACCAGTGGGGCCGCATTAAACGCGGGCTGCAATTGACCCCGGGTCTGACTTTGGACATGCCTGATTTAGAGTGTCTGGTCTTTTAATGATGCTTCAGTCATGTAAGTATAATGGCTTTTAAAATGTCTAATTGATTTTTTTAATATGTGTTTTTTTTGCAGTCTTTCCAGATTCTGATAAAGATTAATTATCAAAAACACATTTGCACTTAAGTCATGTGGAAATGCACCATGGAAATAGTTGACTATTTTAACACAATTGAACAGGCAAACATTAGAGCTTTATTTAGACAATGCTTATAGATACATGTAATATACTTGAATAACACCACACCAAAAAGTAGCCTTTTAAAGTATTTATTTAGGAAATGTATTAATAGATGTAATGGTGTACAGTGGAAAATGAAAGTACATCCTTGGCATCAAAAGCTGGTTTTGGACCCTGTAGCACATGCAACTTCTTGTAGTTATTTTGTATAAATGTCCACCACTTTCTGACATTTTTGACCACTTCCTAATGCAAAATTCCTTCAGTTGCGAGATGTTTGTGGGTTCCCTTGCACTAATTGCCTGTTTTAAAATCCCCTATAAAACTTCAATGGGAATTTCAGTAAGCCAGGGCTTAACTCTCTAGTTAATATTTTTGAGCCTTCCTCGGTGGATTTGCAAGCATGCTTAGGATCATTATCATGTTGAAACTTAAACATTTTGACAGATTGCCTTTCATACTCGTCTAGCACATTTAGAAATTATATAAACATGTATAGTTGGTTGATGACTGTGAGCTGCCCAGGCCTTAAAGCAGAAAAGCAACACTAAATAATAATATTTCCACAACAATGTTAAAATACTGCATGTCTACTGTGAACATGTCTACTGTTTCTGTTACGAAACAACTCTATATTTGATCTATGCATAACATATTGTTCCAAAAGGCATACTCCTTGCTTATATATTTACCGGCAAACTGTTTTAAAGCGGAGTTCCACCCAAATTTACATCTATATCTTATCGCCTTCAGTAGATTGAATAGATCTTCCAGTGCCACTCCAATCATTTTTTTGCACTTTAAATACCTTATTATTTTGGTTTTAAGGGTTACTTCCTGTCTATCACTCCCACGGGAGTAGACGTGTATCTAGCTTTCCCCAGTGCCGCACTGTCTCCTGGGAGCTAAGTGTCATGCTTTCCAAGAGTCAGTGCGGGAGTCTGATCCCAACTAATCAGTGTGGGAGAATCGTCTAATCGTCATGGCAACCCAGAAGTTTACGGCGCTGCTTACAGTAAACACTGAACATGTGTGTGGGAACGAGCAGTGAATGCTGGGAGATAAGCATTCACCGCATCTAGGAAATGAGTGCTTGTGGGCTTCACATGCTCACAAACAAAATGTAAACGGTCTTCATCAAATTTTCATCAAAAGTTATTCTTGCTTACGAAAACGGACAGCAGATATTTTAGAGCACCAAAACAGTGAGTATTCATCTGCAATGGGGAAAAGATTTGAATGACAACAAAAAATGGCTGTGGAACCTCTTTAAGTTGGTGAAGTCTCTTTTTGACACCAACTGTAGCATTCACGTTGACACCAACTGTAGCAAGAGTTACCTGCAAATCCACTGTTTACATTTTTGGGTTTTTATCATAGCGTCAGATGGTCAGCTCCTAGGTAAAATTTGCTGAGATGGCTAGTCTGAACAATTTACAACGTTATTTGTAGATTATGATGATGTCAATAGCATGGTAATAGCAAAAAGAACAACAGACCCTATGTGTGAGATTTAAATAGGTTACCTTCCACCCTCATACTCCCTAAGGCAGCTAATTTGAAAAATGTATTTTAATTTCACAGACTTGAAGTGATAATAAATGTTAGGGTGTATTTATGTTTTCCCATATGAAAAATCTTAATTTTTGTTCCTTTACATTTTATAAATGAATACGCCATATGAATCAATTTCCTGACTACCTATTACATTTTTTGCAGGTCCTGGAGCACCAGGACAATGGAATTACCCACAAATGAGCACATTTCTGAAAGCAAACACCCATAATATTTTTTCCTATGAAGCATAATAATTCACTTAACCCTGTATATTCTTCTTTCTGAGAAAGACATCTAAAGGTTTTGTGAAGTTGTCTACTCTGTCAGCTAGTACCACTTCCTAAAGGAGGAAGTTCCACATTTTAACCTCTGTAAAAGTTAAGAACCCTTTATGCACTTAGGGTTAGCCCTCTTTTCTTCTTAATTTGAATCATGTCACGTGTCCTCTTTAGGGTAAACAGTTTATTACAATTATTTGTTCAATGTAATCATATTCCCTCTTAAGTGCCTCTTCTTCAGAGTGATTAAATATAATCTATGTAATTGATCCTTATAGATGCAGTCCATAATCCCCCTTATTGATTTTGTTTCCATTCACTAAACTCTAATTTAACATTTTTCCTGACAATTGGCAACCTAAACTGAACAGCATATTCAAAATATGGCTGAACCAGTGAACTTTTGTCACCCAAGGGCATATCTTTACATTTGTCATTGTTGAATGTCATCTGCCATTTAGCTGCCCAGCCCTGTATTTTTGTAAGGGTCTTCCTGTATAATCTGTTATCATCATCAAGTACCGAAATTGAACTTTTATACTCCAAACTCTATGTCAAACTAAACAAATTATACAGCATGGGCCCCAGGACAGAACCCTTGAGCACACCACTCACAACATTAGACTATTCAGAGAATCAGTAATATATCATTACTCTCAGGATTCATTTATGTAACCAGTAGTGATGAGCCAAAGTGCCCTGGGTTCAGTTTAGATGACGAACCCCAATGAAATGGGAGCTGAATCTGTCAAATTACATCTGATGGTTATCTGTACATACAGTCTCATGATTTCAACATCTGTACCCATGCATTTATTTGAGATAAACTCTCAAATGAACTAACAGTCATCCTATTCTATTCTCACAATGTATTTGTGAAAATTAATTGACATTGTATCCAAGTTATTTCTTCTGTACTACATTATATGTACATTTTTTCTTTGAAATTCTGAATAAAAACAATTCAACAGAAAAAAAAAGATAATTTTTGCAAGGGGATGCAGTGATTTTTTTTTTTTAACACTGACATTTACAAAAGATAAAAATGCAAGCACATTACTATGATAGCTGTCATTGCCAGCTTATTTTTTTAAGCACCCCCCCCCCCCCCCAGGGTCTGATTTATATTTTGGGGACCTTAGGATTGGATTAGTGTGTTTCTTTTTTTTTTTTCATTTGATGGCAATGGAAACTGTTTCATATTTTTCTTGGTAAACATCATTTTTGCTGTAAAGCATCCTACAGCAAGAATGTTAAAATAAATATCTACTATAGAGTCCCCCACAATATGCATACCAGACCCTTTGTGTCTGTTATGGATTTTAACCCTCCTGGTGGTATTCCCGAGCGTGACTCGGGGTGGATTTTTTCTGCTAAAATCGGTAACCCCCGAGTCACGCTCGGGGTAGCTATGCAGAGCCTGCAGCGCGCGCTGGCTTACCTTGTTCCTGGATCCAGCGATGCCACCGCGCCTCGCTCGATTCACACAGTGTCCTCCTGTGCCGTCGATCTACGTTCCCTGCGACGTTATGACGCACGGGAGCGGAGATCGGCGCCAAATTCAAAAAAGTAAACAAACACTATACATACAGTATACTGTAATCTTATAGATTACAGTACTGTATGTAAAAAATACACACCCCCCTTGTCCCTAGTGGTCTGCCCAGTGCCCTACATGTTCTTTTATGTAATAAAAACTGTTCTTTCTGCCTGCAAACTGTAGATTGTCCATAGCAACCAAAAGTGTCCCTTTATGTCAAAAATGGTTTTAGAGCAGCTAGAAAACAGCGATAATAAATTATAATCACTTGCAGAATTGTGCGATAGCGATTTGTGGGGAAATTCTTCATAAAAAAAAAAATAATGACAGCAACAATTTTGCAACTGAGCAAATTTCAGTGATTTTGAGTTGATTACATTATTGAATAATTTTTATTAGAATTATATTATTATTTGTTATAATTATTTATAATTATTTATTATATTATAATTTATAATTTTGTTTTTAAAAAAATGTCATACCCGGGATGCCTATGTGATTCTTGTTTGGTCAGATTTAAGTGAGTTATTCCTAAGGATTACAGGCCTACAGTATAAAACGCCAAATTTCCTTGCAAATAATGGTACCGCTTTTGGTACGTAATTCCAGACAGAATCATACCGCCAGGGAGGTTAATGGGGTACCTTACATGGAAAAAGTGTTAAGTGCCCCAGGAAAGGTTTTTTTCTTTTTACCTTGAGCTTTATTGTGTTAACCCCTTAACGCCCGCTGCACGACTATTTACGTCCGCAAAATGGCACGGACAGGCAGATGGGCGTATATATACGTCCTTGCCTTCTAGCGGGTGGGGGGTCCGATCAGGACACCTTCCGCTGCGTGCGGCTTCCCTCAGGGAGCGATCCGGGACGACGGCGCGGCTATTCATTTATAGCCGCTCCGTCGCGATCGCTCCCCGGAGCTGAAGAACGGGGAGAGCCGTATGTAAACACGGCTTCCTCGTGCTTCACAGTGACGGCGTATCGATCGAGTGATCCTTTTTATAAGGGAGACTCGATCGATGATGTCAGTCCTACAGCCACACCCCCCTACAGTTGTAAACACACACTAGGTGAACCCTAACTCCTACAGCGCCCCCTGTGGTTAACTCCCAAACTGCAACTGTCATTTTCACAATAAACAATGCAATTTAAATGCATTTTTTGCTGTGAAAATGACAATGGTCCCAAAAATGTGTCAAAATTGTCCGAAGTGTCTGCCATAATGTCGCAGTCACGAAAAAAATCGCTGATCGCCGCCAAAAGTAGTAAAAAAAAATTAATAAAAATGCAATAAAACCATCCCCTATTTTGTAAACGCTATAAATTTTGCGCAAACCAATCGATAAACGCTTATTGCGATTTTTTTACCAAAAATAGGTAGAAGAATACGTATCGGCCTAAACTGAGGGAAAAAAACGCAGAGGTGAACAAATACCACCAAAAGAAAGCTCTAGGTGGGGAAAAAAGGACGCCAATTTTGTTTGGGAGCCACGTTGCACGACCGCGCAATTGTCTGTTAAAGCGACGCAGTGCCAAATCGCAAAACCTGGCCTGGGCATTTAGCTGCAAAATGGTCCGGGGCTTAAGTGGTTAAAAAAGGTTTACGCAGTGGTTATACATCTTACTAGAGATATAAAACAGTTATGTCCAGGAAAGGATTTTAAGGGGGACTCCTGAAAAATACTATGCCAAATGTCCTCAGCATACTTAGTCCCGTGACCCCCTGGCAAAGCACCTAGTCCCCATGTTGATGAGTTTAAGGACCTCTTCCCCACACCCCTTACTTGGTGGTTGATGGGGTCTGCAGGTGGGGAGCTTATCCCAATCTGGAAGCCCCTCTTGGAGTGGATAAGTGGATAAGTGGATACTGCCTCCATGTAAATAAATATGGGATACATAGTACCGCTAATCATTCACCAAAAAAAAAAAAAATGTAACCTAGAAATAAAGACACTCAAGTGTTTGACATATTCTTTATAAAAAAAAAATCCTCCTGAAAATGTCCCTCATTTTAAATCCATCATGAATATTGTCACGCAGCGATGTAGGTCCACATCAGTCATGATTAGTGTTGGGAAAACCGTTTGACCCAAGCATGAGTCAAGCCTGAACATTGGCTGCTCACCCTATTCGGGAAACACCCGAATTTGCGCTGCACAGTGCATTCTGGACCCTGATTGGGCAAGGCTTTTCCCAATCAAGGCGCAGTAAAAGATGGTTGTTGTCTAGAGCAGGGCTGAAAGTGTATGATTTGATTTGGTTTCTATGCATCTTTATTGTTCCTCTCCTCCATTTTTATAGAATGTGCTGTGGAGTTTGTAAGTTCCACAATATCCATGTTTTTTTACAAAAAGACAAGCAAGTATAGGCTTCCATTTTACGTATAGGAGAGGTAACTGTCAGTGCAGATACAAAGTTCATTTATAAGTAGGGGTATGGTGATTAGTCTATTAGAAATAATAGTAACAGGCAGTTCAATGGTTAAAAATGAAGGTGATGTGGCTGTTCAATGGCGGCTGCTGTCCCCAGAGAGCTGACTCTGTGGTAAACAAAAGTTTGCTAGAGAAAGAAAGCGCCACCTAAGTGCAGTATTAAAGATGTTCTTTTAATGACACGTTGTACAAAACACACTCAGACAGGGAGAACAAAGGCTGATTGGGCTACGCGCTCCGAGACACTTGGTCAGGCCAATAGAAGGAGCAGTGGCTCTGAGCATGTAGCCCAATCAGCCTTTGTTCTCCCTGTCTGACCCTCCTCCCTAAAGTGTTCCTCGGAAGTAATCACTTGACCGGTCACGTGACCCCGTGAGGCTGGAACAGACCTCATCCTGATGGCCACAGGACAAGTTTGAAGACTCCACACATTCTGCTATCTTCACTTCTAAGCAGCCCATGGATCCGGGACTATGACTACAGGATGTTACAGATGAGTCTTCTTTCCTTACCTTCTTGTAAGTGTGTTTTGTACAATGTGTCGTTAAAAGAACCTCTTTAATACTGCACTTAGGTGGCGCTTCATTTCTCTACCCCTCTTTTCTTTACGTACATTTTTATAACTATTATTTGGTATGCCTCTGGTCATTATTTTACAATGCTTAAATTACAGAATAATATCATGCCATTTATAAATAGATAAGTCAGGACCACTGGGCTTTAATCCAATAGTTCCAGTGTTTTTTAAAGTATCATTGCCTTATCTAATCTGTGAGCAAGCTGTATTTGAGTTAGTGTAGATTAGACAACATAAAGAGTAATCCAATGTGTGTCATACATCATATTCTACAAGATTTTCACTAGGAATTTACATGTGTGTCTCTTTTTATATCCTCAAACTCAATTCTCCTCCACGAATGGATGAATTATATGGTTTGTATTACTAAAACTAGATTACATTCAACACAAGTTCAAATAAAAGCAATGAAAAACCATCTGGTGAAAGTGATCCCTCAAGAAAATATTATTACAGCACTCCATTTCAATCAGAACCATTGTTTACATATTCAATATTGGAAACAGCAGTAAGTCCAGCAACTGAAAATTAATAGTTATTCTCCTTGAAAACGTGACTGAGAGATACAAACATATGAAGTCTACCAATGCAAATGTGTTAAGCAAACATTGGAGCCATAAAAATAAACGTTGTTTGAATATTGTCTTTCTCTTATATAACAAATAGGGAGAATTAAATTAGTGATATTGTAGTTACTGTCTGCTTCTCATAAGACTTCTGTCTATGGGTATTGCAGACTATTCTGATTCATTAACTTATTGTTGAATCTTTTATTGCTTTAGGAACAGCCTGTGCCAAATGAATATATATAAACTGCCAATGTTATCCAAAAAGTATTGCTTGTCATTATAATAACATGAGAAAGATCACTTAATTTACCTTCATTGTTTTATATAATCCCATAAAAAATTGTTATCATGATCCATGACTGGACAGCAAGCTTTTCTGACATGGTTCTGTAGGCTTTTTTAATGTTTAATTGTTGGTGATTGGAACAACAAGAGAATTGTACACTGCATATACGTACCTCTGCATAAAAATTTCGTACCTCTGCTATTATGCAAATGGCACACACACAATACACCCATTCCCTTCTCTGATTCACCCTATGGGGCTTAATATTAAAGATTCTCTTCTTAAAGTGATTGTTACCCCAGCATTTCATATTCCTGATAAGCGCCTACTGTACCATGTACTTGTATACAGTGGCGTATATAGGGTATGGCAGCCATGGAAAGTGCCATGGGCGCCATATGAAGGGGGTGCTGTTGAGTGGCTGGACAGCACGGCACTTACCAGGGTCTGAGGGTCTCTTCTTCCCTCCTCTTGAGCATAGGCAGGATCTCCTTTTCAGCACCTTTGCTAATGGACAATGGCAGCTCTATCCCTGCTGCGTTCAGCCACAGCCCTCCCCTTTTCTCCCAGGCTCTCTCATCTGGCACAAAGAAGAAGGAGGAACATCAGTTTCTCGCTCTCCTCTGTGAAAACTGAGGCCTTAAGTGATGAAGATTTCATCACTTCCAGTATTGGTTCTGCATTTACCTGACCTTGGAGGGCAGAGAAGGGATCAGGGGTCTAATAAACCCCAGATTTCTCCATAAAGAGGATATGTCACTACCTAAGGTATCACAAGGGATGATAAATATCACTCATTTTGTTAGCTGTTTTTTTTTGTTAAGGTTATCTGAAAGATGGGTTTCAAATGTTTTTCGACAGGGGCGCAGTTTCAGTGCTTGCCATAGGCGCTATTTTCCCTAGATACGCCTCTGCTTGTATAAGAAAGTATCCTGTTTGTATTGCTTCCATTATGTGAAACCCCTGGTGTTCCTACCAGTCCCTCTGCTTTCCTATTAAAAACTGATCACACTAGGCAGGATAACACACTGTGGTAATTTCTTGAGCTGTGCTTGGATCTCAGCCTGCTCTCCTCTAATGATCACACATGTCCTGACATGCCTCCCCTGCACAGCCTTTTACTGCTACCGCTTTACTTCTCTTCCCCCCAGCTGTTATGTAGCTGAGAACCAAGGGAATGTGATCACTTTGAAAAAGGGAAAAAAGGTTTCTAGAATGTTTTTTTTTAAATCTATACACAAATGTTTTTCCTTTCATTCCATTTTTTAAACAGAATGGGTTGTTTAACAAGGTGATTGTTTACAATAACTTAACCACTTGCTTACTGGGCACATATACCCCCCTCCTGCCCAGGTGAAATTTCAGCTTTCGGCACTGCGTCGCTTTAACTAACAATTGCGCGGTCGTGCGACATGGCTCCCAAACAAAATTTACGTCCTTTTTTTCCCCACAAGTAAAGCTTTCTTTTGGTGGTATTTGATCGCCTGTGCGGTTTTTATTTTTTGCGCTATAAACAGTGCGACAATTTTGAAAAAAATACAATATTTTTTACTTCTTGCTATAATAAATATCCCAATTTAAAAAAAACAAAAAAACATTTTTTTTCTCAGTTTAGGCCGATGTGTATTCTTCTACATATTTTTGGTAAAAAAAAAAAATCGCAATAAACGACTGGTTTGCGCAAAAGTTATAGCGCTTACAAAATAGGGGACAGAATTATTATTTTTTATTATTTTATTTTTTTACTAGAAATGGCGGCGATCTGCGATTTTTATTGGGACTGCGACGTTATGGCGGACACATCGGACACATTTTTGGCGCCATTCACATTTATACTGCGATCAGTGCTATAAATATGCACTAATTACAGTATAAATGTGACTGGCATTGAAGGGGTTAACACTAGGGGGTGAGGAAGGGGTTAAATATGTTTCCTATAAAGTGTTCTAACTGTAGGTGGAGGGGGGGTGACTGGGGGGGGTGACCGATCTGTGTCTCTATGTACAAGAGACACAGATCGGTCTCCTCTCCAGAGACAGCACCGCTGTCTCTGTGTAAAACGGCAATGAGAGATGATCTCATATGTTTACATATGAGATCATCTCTCATTGGCCGCACAGATCCAAGGGACACGGCCAACAAAGATTTTCCCCAAAGAGGCGGACGTCAATTGACGTCCACTTGGATTTTGGGATCCGCGCTGTAGCCGTCAATTGACGGCTAGCGGGTCCCAAGTAGTTAAAGCCCCTGTAGAGCGTGAAATATAATGAAGAAATGGTTGGAGTGCCACTGTGCTGTTTGCACAATACATTTTGGAATGCAGAGTGAGGCCCCGTACACACGGCCGAGGAACTCGACGTGCCAAACACATCGAGTTCCTCGGCCAGTTCAGTCCTGGAGCCGCCGAGGACCTCGGCGGGCCGAGTTCTCCCATAGAACAACGAGGAAATAGAGAACATGTTCTCTATTTCCTCGCCGAGGTCCTCGTCGGCTTCCTCGGCCGAAAGTGTACACACGGCCGGGTTTCTCGGCGGAATTCAGCCAGAAACTCGGTCGGAAGCTGAATTCTGCCGAGGAAACTGGTCGTGTGTACGGGGCCTAAGACATACTTTAACCACTTAAGGACCGGAAGGATTTACCCCTTAATGACCAGGCTATTTTTTGCGATACGGCACTGCATTGCTTTAACTGACAATTACCCACAAATAGAGTTTTCTATTGGCGGTATTTGCTCACTTCTGTGGTTTTTATTTTTTGCACTATAAACAAAATAAAAGCGTAAATTTTTAAAAAAAGCAACATTTTAAAATTTTTGCTATAATATAATATCCCAAAAAGTATATAAAAAATCAAATTGTTTCCTCAGTTTAGGCCAATATGTATTCATCTACATATTTTTGGTAAAAAAAATCACAATACATGTATATTGATTGGTTTGCGCAAAAGTTATAGCGTCTACAAAAAAGGAGATAGATTTATGGCATTTTATTATTATAATTTTTTTACTAGTATCGGTGTTGATCAGCGATTTTTAGCAGGACTGCGACATAGCAGGACTGCAACAGATCAGACACTTTTTTGGGGGGCCAGTGACATTTATACAGCGATAATTCCTTTAAAAATGCATTGATTACTGTATAAATGGCACTGGCAGGGACAGGGTTAACACTAGTGTGGTCAAGGTGTTAAATATGTTCCCTGGGAGGTGTTTCTAACTGTGGGGGGAGTGTACTGACTGGAGGAGGAGAGAGATTGCATTTCCTGATCACTAGGAAAAGACAATCTCTCTCTACTCCCCTGTCAGAATGAGGTTCTGTTTGTTTACATTGACAGATCCCCATTCTGGCTCTCTATGGCGCAATCATGGGTGGCCGATGGACATCGCCCACGCACCCACTGCATCTTTTGCACAAACAGACGTACAGCTATGGCGATTTGCGCAATAGAGCCAACCTACCACAGTATAATGATGGTGACTGGTCGGCAAGCAGTTAAAGCTCTCTCTATTTTTATTTTTATTTTTTTGTAAGAAGGAGGTGATAAAACCTGAAGTTTTGTCAAGACCTACTTCTAGATTGTGGTGTGGGACCTCAGGGCAGTGTTTGGGTTTGCGTGATTCAACGGGTCAAAGAACATAGATGAAGCTCGGCACAGAATGACCCATGTTTTTGCAACCACAAAATGTGGGCAGTCAAAAGAGAAGGATACTAAGGTATAGAAAAGACATATAAATCCATAAGGGGAATGTTGTAATATAAATAACCAGTGGTTGCCATGGCAAATAGATGGTATCTCTCAAGCAAGAACATAGATAGCAATAGAAACCTGTCAAATTTCCAAACCACTATATCCAAAAATATATTTAGAATTTAGATTCACTGATGCTAAAGCCAGGTTAAAACATGATTGCAGATTTCTCACTATTTTGCTTCAAATAGTAAAAACTATTTTCTACAACAAAAATACGTGTCAAGCCCTTTTTGGGTGTTTGAAGTCTATTACCACTGTTACCTTTAACAGCTACCATTTGGAAAAGTTTTAGGTGTTTTTTTTTTATTTCGATCCCCTAGCTTCTTTATACTATTGTTTGATTATCGAACCTAAACTTCTTGGACATATCTCTATCAGATTTTTATATCTGTCTATGGCCATAGGGTGGAGATTTTTGTTCACATCATTATAATTTAGTAATATACTTTATGTGCCATTGACTAAAAACAACTGAGCATCAGTGGTTCTTTCTTTACAGTCTGCACGCTTATTTCATTTTAACAATTAAAGCTGGCCTTAGATGGGTAGAACTTCAAATGGAAATTTGTAAGAAATGAATGTTCTAAGAAAGTTATTTTGTCTTTCTTATCATTAGTGGGTTAAATCTATGTTCATTTTTGAACATAGTAACAAGAGAGTTCAAAGTAGCGATATGGAAATGTTTTCTTGGAACAAACACATGTCTATGTATTTGGCTTTCATTCATTAAAGTCAAATCATTTCAAAATCAAATGTTAAAAGCAAACAGAATCTTTCAAACAACATTCAAATGTTCTGAGAATTTTCATACAAATTTTAATATATAGAAATAAGACTTTCGTCAATGAATTTTTGTTCAAAATTCTATCCATCTATGGCCAGCTTATGAAAGAATCATGACAGATAAAGTATCTAGTATTTTCTGAAGCTCAACAGTAGCAGTCATCATGAGAATAAACAGTTTCTGGTAAATTAAATATTTTTCAGACTTAGGGACAAGAAACTATCGCATATACATACATACATTATCTGTGGCCTTTTTAAACCTGTCCAGAATAAATATTCCATGAACAAATATTTGTTAAAGTATGCAAGGAAATACCCAGAATACCCTTCTCCTCACTTTTTTTCCTTTTCTCATAATTTGAGAAATATTTAACTTTCCTGAATTATTATTATTATTGGTATTAGGTATCCTTTACAACATTGTTTATAAATCGTAAAAATTGTGTCTCCCTTATGTTATGTCAGTGTAACTGCCTGTAGTATAAAAAGATATTAAGGTGCATTGAATCTATAAAAGTAAGGAAATTGCTTAAGCACAGAAGTCTGGTTAGTGATAATATAATGCTAATGTAAGCCTGTTCATTTTCTTTAATTAAAAAAAATTCTTAGCCTTTGTGTGGAAAATAGAGCATCATTAAAAAAGTAGGTATACATATATAAGTGTTTTTGCGAGATGAGCAAGTTCATGCTATAAGACTGCAATAAAAAGGTTGATCATAAACATGGATAAATTAATATTATAATGTGGATGCTGCAGATTTCCACATTGGAATATTAAAATACAAACAGCTAAGCTGGCTGTGTTTAGCAATAACATAAGAACATTAGTGGTAAGTGCAGCACTGTAAATTGTAATAGTAAATATCACAGTGTACTATTTTCAATGGTGAATATAGAAAATGACATTCATTTCAGAATATAAGTTCCTTCTGTTTTCTGTACATATATTATAGTAATTCAAAACTTAGGAAAATATTTCATATACAAATTGATTAAAAACTCGAAAAAAAGTTGTATCAACAGACAGTTATTTATTTTTTTTGCCTCTGGCCTCATTCACAGAGAAGTACCAATCCATACATTTATGTGATTGGGCCATTTTCACTCATGCAGGATGTACAGGTATTTGGACAAATGGACACATGTGTAGTACATATAAACATACAGAAGCACAGTCCATAAAGTGGCAAAAAAGACACATTGAATTCAATCACAGATGTCTTGAAAAGCAAGTGCAGTCTACAGTCATAAATAGTCACCCAGGAGTGCTTCAAACCATTGGATCGTAAGGGGAGAATAAAATACTCTTACCAGCAGATGATAACCCAACTAACCTTACAGTTGTGGGTCAACCAAGCTTGTATCCACTGGTAGTGGAACCCAAAATGTGAGTCTTCCAATGGTCTCCTCCTTCTGTTGTCAATAACACCAAAGGGGAACGATAACTCCAGGGAGCAAGAAAAACCTGAATGCTGAACGATCCAATGATCAGGCTTCACCACAAATCAAATGATAAAAAACAAAAAAGAAGAGAAATATTCCACATGTAAATTCCAATATGATATGGGTATTTATTGAAAAAGTGTATAAAAATATTCAAACCAATGAATATATATTAAAACAAGATTGCAATCAAAATGATAAAAAGACATCTGTGATTGAATTCAGTGTGTCCTTTTTGCCACTTTATGGACTGTGCTTCTGTATGTTTATATGGACTACACATTTGTTCTTTGCAGCAGTCCCAAGACTGCCATTACCTATTGAAAGTCTTTCTTTGAAGCTGGTCATTGATTCGCCGCATAAGTTTGTTTTTTATTTCCTATTCATTTGTTGTCACATTTTTGGTATAGCACTGTGTGTTTTTTTGCTACACTTTGGAGATATCATTATTTTTTGTAGTTTTGGGAATTACACTTTATATAGGGTTTCCTTCTTACATTTTTTGTAGTATTCATTTTACTTCACTGGTTTTTGGATAATTATTGATCACATATTTTTGGATGATACCATTCACCCAATATCCTACCAGCGCCACACTTTAGATTTTATGTTTTGTTTACAATGTTGTTTTATTGTTATCCTTTTTTTGTTAAGCTATATCTACAACAGCTCACTCTCATCTTTTCTGGATGCACTTGCTCCCCTCATTATACACATATTCAGGTTTCTGCTATTACAACCCTGGAAAACTTAGGACACCAGAAATCTCAAGAGACATAGACATGCTCTTGAGTGACTGAGGCATATAATAAAATCCCTGAGTGGATGTGTGTCCACTGTTCTCTATCCCCTCCACCTACCGGCATCTACCATGTCGGTCCTGGACCCGCAGATGGACAAGCAGAGCCTGGAATATGGACAATGGGCAGAGAGATATCGGACTGTACAGGCCAAGACAAGGAGCAACAAATGTTATAAAACCATACAATTTATTAGTAATAAAATTAAAAAGTTAATAAAAACATGTATGTCTCAATATATTAAAACAATAATGGTTCTGATACAATTTACTGTGTATTAGATATGCATCAGAGATGTATTCTGGTGCAAAGGGGTCTTCATGTACAGATGCTTTTGTCAACTTTTGCTTCATCAGGGTTCATGAAAAGCACACAGCACTCATCTGAGTCCTCTGATTCACGCTGATTCCTCTGGACGGCTGATCACGGTGATAGCACCCTCTTGGGTCACATTATTTACTTTTTGAATTTTTAACTGTGTACGTAGTTAGTAGTAAGGGACCCTTTGTTTTGTATTGGGAGTTCGTCTTAAATAAACAGAATCATGCTATTTGCAATATTTCCTGTGTTTTATGATGTTCATTGGAGCCCCAGTACCTGTGGATCTCTATAGATAGTGAGGTTTAAGAACAAACTTGCTGAGGAACACTGATCTTAAGGCTATCTCATTAGAGGCTTCTGGTGAGTTTGACTCCCTGGGGGAGGGTGATTCACGAGGTGGAATTCGGATGTTTACTTTGGTGGAAGGTGCACACTGAGACAACCGTTGTACTATCACCCATGATGTTTTGAACTTTTTCTACTATCATTACTGTACAAAAGACTGTTTACTGTGTTGCCTTATCACACAGTTATTATTTCATTTAAAATTAGCGCTGTTTTAGTATCCGAGGGATTCAGTAATTGGACTGTTTTATCGTTATACTATTTGTTTCATTTTTTGTAATATTTAAATAGCTAATATTATATTATATTTTTAAAGATATTTTAATTTTTTTTTATATCTATATATTTTATGTTGGTATACACACTACAGGAGAGCTGTGGGACCTACCCATGTGGGTAGTTACCAGAGCATGATGGGACTGTGACATCATAAGTGGCCTATATAAATCATGCGAGCCGTGCACACGGCATTACAGCGGGAGGAAGCAACGTGTCAACATCGAAGAAGAAGAGAATAAGGCAGAAGGCGACAGAAGCCCGGGCACCCCCCGCCGAAGACGTCGAAGAAGCCCGAGAGGGGGGGCGCTGTAAAAGAGCTAAAGAAGAAAGCGCCCCCCCAGTGGAAGAGAACCAGACGGCGGTGAAGACCGACACCCCCCCCCCCCGCGCTGAAGACGTCGAAGAAGCCCGAGAGGGGGGCCTCTGTAAAAAAGCTAAAGAAGAAAGCGCCCCCCCTGGCGGAAGAGAACCAGACGGCGGTGAAGACCGACACCCCCCCTCGCCAAAGATGTCAAAGAAGCCCGGGAGGGAGGGGGGCCACTGTAAAAGAGCTAAAGAAGAAAGCACCCCCCTGGTGGAAGAGAACTAGATGACGATGAAGACCAACACCCACCCCCCGCTGAAGACGTCGAAGAAGAAGCCCCCCCCTTGTAAAATAGCTAAGGAAGAGAGGGGGGCCCCGGAGCTGACTAATAATTTACTTTAAAAACCCTGCGTAGTGTTTTTTGTTTACATTTTATTTCCGCCAGGGTGGGGGGGCCGGTATCTGGGTACCCCCTTATAAAATGGGGCTCCCAGATTCCGATAAGCCCCCCACCCACAGACCCCGACAACCAACGACCAGGGTTGTCGGAAAGAGGCCCTGTCCTTATCAACATGGGGACAGGGTGCGGGCATGCGGCCTGGTACAGCGCAGGAGGAGGGGGTGGGGCGCTCACTCGTCCCCACTCCTTTCCTGACCGGCCGGGTGGCATGCTTTGGATACGGGTCTGGTATGGGGGACCCCCACCCCGGTTTTTCGGCATAGGGGGGTTCTCCTTACAACCCATACCAGACCTAAGGGCCTGGTATGCCCCTGGAGGGGGAACCCATGCCCATTTTTTAATTAAAATTTGGTGTAGAGTTCCCCCTCATGGGTCATACCAAACGCCACGGTGTACCAAATGGCATAACTTTCATGGTTAAACAACATATCACATGCCAAACACAGGGTGTGGTCTATATTATGTTTTGTCCATGTAATTCCTACATGAGAAAAATGATTAGACACTTTTGGAAAGGGATATCTGACCAAATCTCGTAACATCAGAAATGGTCAACTCAATACGTCTATTGGTGGCCATGTTAGGTTACGACACATTTATTCATTAATTCAATTTGCAGTTCTGGAAAAAGTTTCTGAAGAACCAAGAGGGGGGAAACTGGACCAGAAAGTATTATGCAGAGAGGCGAGATGGATCTATGACCTCAGTTACCCCCCCCCCCCTGGACTCAATGATATGCGGAGCTTCAAATCTTTTTTGTGAGGCTCCGCTACATGTGAGTCATAATTCTGTGCTTACCGGAACAATTAGAATACATTAGTTATCCAGATAGGTTATATCGTGGCTAGATCAATAGAGATATCTTAAATATATATATGATAATATCCTATTGTGCGCTATAAAGTATTGTTATGATGATATTTTTGTTTTGTTTGTTTTTTACTTTTGCTGTTGTATTTTACTGTCATGTATACATTTTCTGTGTGAGGCACATCTTTGTGGCAGAAATGCAGACACAAATTGTTTCTCCGTGCGGGCATTTGTCCCACACTATGGCTTCGGCCATGCCACAGTTGGATGGAGCTACCACCAGGTGGCGTTATTCATCTGTGTACTATGTCCTCCCTTTACGGGTGGGCTGGATGCATGGACTGGCCTGGGATTGTGGATGCTCATCGTGAGCCCGTTGTTCTGCCCTTCCTCCTAAACGCTTCCTGTGGTCTGGGGATTGGGCTTGATGACGCAAAGCGGGCATGACGGTTCGTGCATGCCTAGTATTGTGGACCACTCCACCCAGAGTCTACACTTCTGGCAGATGTATGCTAGAGGGACAGAGCCTATTGACGTTGGCTGTACCTCCATCATAGCCATGTCATTCACCTGATGGGCGTTGGCTAATGAGATGACGGGCAGTGGGAGCATAAAAGGGATGGCAGACCAAAGGGAACCTGGACATGCGTACCAACAACTTGCGGTATGTATTTCCCGATTTAAAGTACTTGTTTAACCACTTAAGGACTGGACCAATATGCTGCTAAATGACCCGAGGGTTTTTTTACAATTTGGCAATGCATCGCTTTAACAGACAATTGCGCGGTCGTGCGACGTGGCTCCCAAACAAAATTGGCGTCCTTTTTTTCCCACAAATAGAGCTTTCTTTTGGTGGTATTTGATCACCTCTGCGGTTTTTATTTTTTGCGCTATAAACAAAAATAGAGCGACAATTTTGAAAAAAATTCAATATTTTTTACTTTTTGCTATAATAAATATCCCCCAAAAACATATATAACATTTTTTTTCCTCAGTTTAGGCTGATACATATTCTTCTACCTATTTTTGGTAAAAAAAATTGCAAAAAGTGTTTATAGATTGGTTTGCGCAAAATTTATAGCGTTTACAAAATAGGGGATAGTTTTATTATTTTTTACTACTAATGGCGGCGATAAGCAATTTTTTTCATGACTGCGATATTATGGCGGACACTTCGGACAATTTTGACACATTTTTGGGACCATTGTCATTTTCACAGCAAAAAATGCATTTAAATCACCTAGTGTGTGTTTACAACTGTAGGGGGGTGTGGCTGTAGGTCTGACGTCATCGATCGAGTCTCCGTATAAAAGGGATCACTCGATCGATGCAGCCGCCACAGTGAAGCACGGGGAAGCCGTGTTTACATACGGCTCTCCCCGTTCTTCAGCTCCGGGGAGCGATCGCGAGGGGGCGGCTAGAAACGAATAGCTGCGCCCTCATCCCGGATCGCTCCTGAAGCCACGGGAACCGCCGCATGTACGGGGGGGGGGGTCCTGATCAGACCCCCGACCAACGCCTAGACAGGCACGTACAGGTATGTTGATGTGCCTGTCCGTGCCATTCTGCTGACGTAAATGTACATGCGGTGGTCCGGAAGTGGTTAAACCAATATGGATTATTGAGACACACTTTGTGTGATATAGCATTATAATTATGGCTCTACGATGTGTTTACTATTAGGGCTTAATGGATGCAACCCCACCTATTTATGTGAAGTGTCCATGGGATAACTACCTCCAGATTGGACTGTGAAGTTACCTAGAGACACTAAATTACCTACTATAGTTACGATATATGTTCCAGGCTTTCTTATCTTTTGACTACACAACTGTAGCCTGAATGGTTTCCAAACTTCAAAGAGTGGAGGGATAGTATAAATATATATACTGTATATATATATATATATATATATATATATATATATATATTTATATTTATATGTATATATATATATATATATATATATGTATATATATATATATATATATATATATATATATATATATATATATATATATATATACATATATATATATATTCCCAGCTCTTTACAATGTAGAGGGGGGACAGCACAATTACAGTACAGTTCAATACAGTAGGTACAGGAGGGCCCTGCTCATAGAGCTTACATTCTAAAGGAATGGGTGGTGGTACAAAAGGTAATAGCTGCGGAGAATGATTTGATGGGGGTGGCTCAGGGACAGTTGTTAGATGGGTGTGGGATATGCTTCCCTGAATAAATTAGTTTTCATGGATCTCCTAAAGGTGGAGAAGTTAGGGGCTGATCGGATATACCAGGGCAGGGAGTTGGGAGAGGCTCAGGAGAAGTCCTGAAGGCAAGCATGGAAGGAGGAAACAAGGGAGCTAGAGAGCAGAAGGTCCTGGGAGGAGCGGAGGGGACGTTTTGAGTGATACCTGCAGATGAGGTTGGTGATGTAGATGGGGGCGATGTTGTGATGTTGGGAAGTGCCTTGTATGTTGTGGTTAGCATTTAGAATTGTATACAGTGGGATAAAGGAAGCCAGTGAATGGATTGGCAGAGAGTAGCAACAGTCAAGGATCGGTTAGTGAGATGTATTAGTCTAGCAGCAGAATGCATGATAGACTGAAGGGGGGAAAGACTGCGTAAGGGTAGGCCATTAAGGAGAGAGTTACAATAGTCAAGGCGGGAAATAATCAAGGAGTGAATAAGTTATGATTATCTTATGATATATCCTGTTGGTTCCACTTTATTTTCCTACTATTCATACCCCCTGTTTTTGATCTGTCCCCTTTTCTTCATCCCTCTTTCCTCCCTTTCCTCTTCTTACCCCATCCCCATTTTCCCCTTGCCCTTCCCCACCTTTTTGCATCCTTCATCCCCCCCCTTTCTTCTCCTTCCTCCTCACTTTCCTTTTCTCATCTTTTTCTCTTTATTTTTTTTTATTTCTTTGTCTCCTTTCCCCTTTGTCTGCATATGAGAGGGATATATACATACATGTGAGGTTCCTTAAATATTCATATGAGCAGGATTGGTGTCATATTAAAGGTTTCTATCTCCAGTTGGGAATTTATTGTGGTTTACCTCACATTGAGGAGGGTTCCCCTCTATGCTCCAGTGCTATGTTGTGTTGAGGTTGGTCTTGTACGTACGGTGAATGCATGACAATGGATAGAATGTCATAATATGTACAGTATGTAAATGTCATTGTCTCTTTGTAGTATAGAGGTTCTTCTGCGCTAGCCAAATGAATTCAAAGGAAATCCACAATAGATGAGGAAGTGGTTAAAAGTATGTGAAATTGCTGCTCAATCTACAAGTGTACAAATAACTATAAAATCTAAAATAATAAAATGATGAGCGCAGTATCAGAACCACCTACTGCGCATAAGTGATACTCGCTACACAAGTGATATTTATACCTAATGACATGTGAATCACAATAAAAGTGCAAGTGCAAAATATGTGTCAAACACGACTGCTCCAAACCAATTAAAATGTAGATGCAAGATAAGAGCCAAAACACATGCTCCAAATAATAAATAATGCGGAATGTCAAAAGAGACCAATGAAAATAAATAAATATGAAAACTGTGCACAGTCCAAACTCGTGAAAAATCAATAAGACTCTTCTATTGCTTCAATCCATAAATCTCAGTGCTTCAACTGTAGATCTTCCTGCTATGTGGGCTCACAGAGCGCTTACCTCAATACATAGGTATTTTAGCTTTAAATGTAGATACAGCAGCTTCCTTAGCAGACAGTGACATCCATACGAAACTTCAGATATTAACAGATGATTTGGAGGTCTTCAAGAAAATGGAGGCTCTCAGTGGGGACAGATATTCATATAGCTTCCCTTTTTATAAACACAGACATAAGAGTCTTTGAAAAGTTCTTAGCTCTCAGACTCTAGCAT
Source organism: Rana temporaria (assembly GCF_905171775.1). Classification (NCBI taxonomy): domain Eukaryota; kingdom Metazoa; phylum Chordata; class Amphibia; order Anura; family Ranidae; genus Rana; species Rana temporaria. The sequence goes on from NC_053489.1 coordinate 554,479,317, forward strand.
TTTCTTCCATCCACTAGTTGCCAGTTTAGGTTTACCTTCGTGCAGGAGGATGTCACTGTCTGCTCAGGAAGCTGCTGTATCTACATTTAAAGCTACAATACCTATGTATTGAGGTAAGCGCTCTGTGAGCCTGAAATACATGTTGGGGCCATGCGCCTTATGTTATGGTGTAAGAGAAAAGGTGAGCATCCTGTCCATCCAGAAGCTCCTCACTGATCAATGTGTTATTTCCATTAGACATCTGGTACTTGTAAATGAGTGAGCCAGGGTTTTCATATCCTATCGAAAAGTGTTTGTCTATCCCGCTTTTTTTTTATTATTATTTTCTTTTATTCCTGGCAAATGGTTATTCTTTGCAAATTGAGATTAATTTACATTCACTAAGCTAAGGAGATATTTGTTCCATTGTGAAATAAACAGCCTATTTGCTTTTAGTAAATTGACCCCACTTCTTTTACAAATGTTGTTCATTACTTGATATTAATGCTGCTTTAAAAATGATAGCTTTTATAGATAATTATTATAGCAATAAAACTGCTCAGTGTCTAACCCTAGATATAAAATTTAAATTACAAAATAAAAATGATAAGCTCTTATTGTCATAATACTAACCAATGCATCTTGTAAAGCTGTATTTGTATTTTGAACATTTCGGCTCTGATTAATGTTTGGTTGTTACTTGTTTTTTTTTTGTCCTGGTTAACACTATCACTGGGCCAAAAGAGTGGTAGGAGATCTGTTTGTCACCAGAACAGATGTTGAGTGGGGAACCTTTAATGTGGACATCTTCTATTTTTTTCTCTTTCAATATGTTTTCTATCGGGTTCCTGATATATGCAAAAGAAAAACATTTTTTGCCTGGGCATACACTTTCAGATTGATATTGTCTGGGTTTTATTGAAAATCACAATTTTAAAAGAAACATGAAGCTGTGTATTTTTTGAAATGTAATAAGCTTATCCTTAACATTGTATCTGCAATATGCATATTCATTTTACATTTATATAAAAAAAAAAAATGAAACTCAATTATACTTGAGATCGGGTGTGCTAAATTACTCAATAAAGCAGTCACAATTTCTATACCTTACATTAGTAACATAAAAAGAAAGATTTTCAGTTTAAAATGCAATTATAGCTGAACGTAATATGTGACAAAATCAGCCACAATGATTGCAATTAGGTCCGGGAGATGCTTTTAGAATGAACAAGAGCAGATTTCTGTCATGGTGTTTTTCATGTCAATGAAGACTGACATTTGCAATTGATTTTAAGTGCTAAAAACAAAATATGTCACGTGTCACAGATTACGTAATTCTACAACCAATTTAAACTAAGAAAATTCTTTAGATGTAACCACTTGTATTAATCAAAATAATTAAACGGAAAACAGTGTGAGGCACTGTCAGGGAATGTGGCATGCTTATTCAGTGACATCCAACGAGTATCAAATATTTCAAGATTGCATCTCCTGCCATAATTAAAAGTGTCATACCATGACTTTGTTTTAAAAGTCTCTTTCAATCTTAGTTCTAGCTATTGCACCTATTATGTCATAGGTATGAAAAGCATTGCATTTTGTGTTTCACAAAGCTGAAAATGTGAGAAAAGTAAGAGCAATTGAATATGTAATTGATCTGGTATTTTGTTTATTGAGTCGTGTAAGTTGTTTTTCATTACTGTCATGATTTTTCTTTAAATTGGGCGTTTTTTCCTCATAGCAACTCCATTTGAAGTTCTTAAAGTTTATTATTGTTCTCTTTATAGTCATGGCCATTCTTGGGAAATGATGTCACCACTATCCCCACCCTGAGGAACTGTAATTTAGCTAGTGTTATCATCAGGCATCAGTCGTGTGTGGTGGGTAAGGATGAGCCGAACACACACCCCACCCCCCCGGTTCGGTTGGCGCCAGAACTTGCAAACAGGCAAAAAATGTGTTTGAACATGCAAACTCCTTTAAAGTTTAAAGGACACAAACATGAAAAAACAAAAGTGCTAATTTTAAAGGATTATATGCATGGTATTGTAATAAAAAGTGTTTGGGGACCCGGGTCCTGCCCCAGGGGACATGTATCAATGAAAAAAAGTTTTAAAAATGGCAGTTTTTTTCTGGAGCAGTGATTTTAATAATGCTTAAAGTGAAACTATAAAATTTAAATATTTCTTTACATTTTGTGCCTAAGGGGTGTCTATAGTATGCCTGTAAAGTGGTGTAACAAGGGGACCTCCAAATCCCGGCCCCCCTATGTGAATTGTTGACGGGGTACATTGTACCCCTACCATTTCACAATTTAAAAAAAATTGTAAAAAAGAACATCGGGCTCATCCCTAGTGGTGGGTCATAGTTTTTTTTTTGGTGAGTTTGCGGCAGCAGTAGGCTTCATGATTGACAATGAGGGATATTTGTTGGGGCAATGGATTGCCCTAATTCACTGGGATTTCCTCTTACCTCCTGTATTGGCTATGGGACAGAAAGTGAAGGTAAGTCTCCCTAATGAGACAAAGATGGCAAAAAAGTATTATATACTATAGTTTTACTTTTTTTTAAATATTTCTATAAAATTATTTTCATGATTAGCAGCCAAAAATGTATAAGATACACCTAAAACTGTTCGGGGAGAAAATTTGTGAAATCGTCCTAAAGCAATCTTAAAGCGGTAGTTCACCCTCACTGACATGATTTTTCCATCGAGACAGGCATTGTAGCGCGAGCTACAGTATGCCTGTCCTGATTTTTTTACCCCCGTACTCACTGTGTACTCGTACATTAAAGATTTCGGCTCCCGCGGGGAATGGGCGTGCCTATGGAGAGGGAGGATGATTGACGGCCGGCCCTGGCACGTCACTCTCCCCGAAGACAGCCGGAGTAGGTCTCGGCTCTTCACGGCGCCTGCGCACAGGCTATGCGCAGGCGCTGTGAAGAGCCAAGCCTATTTCGGCTATTTCCGGAGAAGCGTGACGCGCCAGAGCCGGCCGTCAATCATCCTCCGTCTCCATAGGCACGCCCATTCCCCGAGGGGAGTCGGTATCTTCGATGTACGAGTACAAGGTGAGTATGGGGATAAAAAAATCGGGACAGGCATACTGTAGCTCGCGCTACAATGCCTGATTTTATGGTAGAAGAAAAAAAAATTTTTTTTTGCGTTTATAGGGTGAACCCCCGCTTTAAATCATCTGCATAGCTCGTCATCCTTATTTTGTAAGTGGATAAATTCAGAGGGAGGCGGAGACTGATGTTGCAGAGTATTTAATAAGGCTGTAATAATGAGAAATGAATAAGAAAAATAATGGCCCAGTGGCTGTTACCTAAACTATAAACTATAAAGGACCTAATTTTAGTCATACAGACTCTAATGTGGAGAGAGAATTCTGAAACACACATTGAGGGTGAAAAGCATACTGAATGATTCCTTTTATACTAAATATGTATAATGATCAAGAAATTATTGCAAAAGTCATAATATTTCAATATGCCAAATGATATTCAGAGGGGATACTGGGTGGCACGCTGGGACGTCTACAACTACCTAGGGAAAGAGAAATTACCGCTCCAGGTGGGTCTGCTGGACAATCAGTAGCTGCTCAGGAGGCCAGGAGTGCCGGCAAAGCACGAGGCAAAATGTAGAAACTGAAAGGATGGACAGCCGCACCTCCAAAAAAAACCTTAGGTTGTCTTTATTTTAAAAAAATTGATGGAAAATGCACTACATCACAGTGCGAAATGCGTAGGCTGTATTCCACCCTTTGCTGTTATTTGTAGTGCATTTTCCATCAAATTTTTAAAAATAAAGATAACCTACGGGTTATTTTGGAGGTGCGGCTGTCCATCCTTTCAGTTTCTACAGTCTACAACTACCTACTTTTTGAACCTTTTGAACAATGGGATGAACAAATACTTGCAGACATACTACTCTCTGTTAATGCAGGAGAGGCAACTCTCAAGACATGTAATTTAAAGTGGACGTTCATTCAAAATCTATCTAAGGCTAAATCTACTCACACCCCCATTCTAAGACTATTTTATATACCCTATGCAAGAAAAGATGCCTATACTTACCTATCCTAAAGCCACTTTGGTCTGGTCAGATGATCAGGTCTCAGTATTGGCTTAAGTGTAGAAGAGGGGAAGCTGACAACAGATGCCCCATAGTAAGCTTATGGGTGACATCTCCACACAGGCATTTGCAGATATTGTCAGTGATCTTAACTCCTCACTGAAGTTCCCGCTGGATCAATTATATGACCGGACCGAAGATGCTTCAGAATAGGTAAGTATAAGCATCTTTACTTTCAGAGGGTAGATAGAATAGCCCCAGAATGTGGGTGGTAGTAGGTTTAGCCTTAATTAGATTTTGACTTAACTTCCACTTTAACTATCCTACACTCTGCCAGAACAATGTAAAATATCTTTGTTTTACATATACATATATGCATGAAGTCCCATGCTATCATATGAACAATTTTATGACTTTGTTATGTAAAGCTTGTTGCCTCTATCATTTTATTAGCATAGACATTTTCATATCAAGAAGCATGCCATTAAAGTTACGAACAATAAGATATTGAAATGTACAATAATAGCAAACAGAGAGTTGCATTTTGACAGTGGAACCAAATAAAACTAAGCAGGATGTGACCAAGTTATTTTGAAAACTGACAGAAACAAATTCAATACTTCAGCAACCAGTAGTTATTCAAAACCAAGAAAAAAAGGGATTTTGTACAGACAGTAATTTCACATTTGGCAAAATTGTACAATAGATTAAAAATTTGGAGAGCGAATCAAAGCATTTATTGGAAAGTTTACTGAATTTAGGGTTACAAAAGACAGGCACAAAAAAAGCTCATAACCAAACAAAAATATATACCAAAGAGGAGTTACTTAAAGTTAAAGTGAATTGAGAGAGAGAGAGAGAGAGAGAGAGAGAGAGAGAGAGAGAGAGAGAGAGAGAGAGAGAGACGTGACAGTGCACAATTTTGCAACTTTGACATGTGTTAGTAAATCCGTACATATCATTAATAACTACTTTGTGCATCTAGGTGGATTATACCCTGGTTTTTTTTTCAGGACAGATTGGGCTTTTATTTGGCGGTAAGTGGTAAGGCATATCATTTAACTTTGTTTTAATAATAAAGGAAAATTGGCCAAAAATAGTAAAAAAATATTTTTTAAATGTAACTGTATATTTCTTGCTACTAACATAACCTTCCACTAAAGAACAACCCAAAATAAATTCTCCTGCTCCTGATGATCGCGGCGATACCACATATGTGTATGTTAGTTGTTGTTTGTACCCATAGTACATCCCAGAAACAGTAGTGCACATTTTGCTATTTTTTTAATCCTACCTAAAAAACACCAACACTATCTGACACTGATACTAATTAAAAAAAAATCTTTCACAAAATATACTGACCCCAACCCTGACCTTTGACTCTGACCTATGATCATGACATTTGATCCTGACCTTGACCCCAACACTAACCCTGGAACTGACTTAGATCAAACCTTAAGCTAGGTATTTTATTTTTTTATAATTACTATTGTTTATTTTTTATTTTTTTACACACAGTTAATGTATCTCTCTCCTCCATTCAGAGAGAGAAAATGTGGGGGTGGGCTTTACAGTGACTAATCACTCTGATAGCCCATCAGAGGCTATCACAGCGATCAGGAGTTCCAGGTCCTGGTCATGAATATGAGGCCCATGGCTCTCGATGAGACCTCAGTCTCTGCTTTGAGCACACTGTGAGGCACACTCCCAGCACATAGACAGATACGCGAAAATGTGGCCCCACGGAAAAAAGTACACACCAGTGGGGCTGCATATTAGCGTACGCTCGGAGCGAAGGAGTTAAAGAACAATGTACTGATATCTCCACCCCTGCTTTTAAAAGGGAATTGTTTGATTTTAAACATGTATTATCAATAGATGATTCATAGTCAGAGGAAGCAATAAACAAAGCTCTAACAAAGTTTCAGTTTTATTATTGTAATGTGGACAGTCCTCTTAATGAAAGCCCCTATGTACTATGGTGGTCCCTATAAGTGCATTGGTTAGTTTGATAGTCAGTGTATGCCCCACCCCCTTACATTGGAGGTCAGGGGTAAAGGGCCTTCTTACAACTGTGGCCAGTGAATGCCCCCTTATATTAACGGGGAAAATGTACTTTACATTGGTAGTCAAATGGAGGAAAAATGCTCTCTATATTTGTTATTGGTGGTGATCATAGGGAGGAAGAATATCCTGATACTTACCATAAGCAGAGAAAAGGAGAGGAGGAATAATTCTGCTGGTCCAACTGCTGGCTCTGAATATGCCAAGTGATAGTGGTCACTGTCAGACAGAAGGTCATTCTGCCAAGACTGCAGCCTGGATGCCAACTAGGCCCAAAGGCAATTTAAAGTGATAGGAAAGGCTCCTGTTTTTTCCTAAAATAAAAACATATCTTTATACTTACCTGCTCTGTGGTATATTGCATAGAGTGGCCCCTTACCTCCTCTTCTAGGATCTTCCAGCAGCACTGTCTGCTCCTCCTCTTCCCTTTGTGCCCCCATAGCAAGCTGTGTGCTATGGGCGAACATGTGTGGATGTGCTCTTGAGCCAGGATGTGTACATCCATAAACGCACACAGTATGCCCTAGCCCACACCCCCACTCCCTCCTTACAGGATTTGACTGACAGTAGCAGGAGTCAATGGCTTCCACTGCTCTCAGTCTGTTTTGTGAGAGCAGGGAGAGAACCCAGCACTGCTGCAGAGGAGCACAACACTAGATTGAGAGAGGTAAGTATTTGTAAGGGGGGGGGGGTGAAAAACAGCAAGTGAATTTTTTTTTAACCTTAATGCAATTTAGCTGGAATGGCTGGTTAGCGAAAAAGAACAATCACCTGTTATCTTCTTCAACCTTTGAAGCTGTTACTGACCCAGGGCACTGAGCAGAAGAGTTCCCGAGCCAATTCCCCAGGCTTCTGGAGCACAGCAATACTTTTACCAATAAGCCCTAATATTCTTATTCTTTTTTTTTTCCTTCTTTCTTCTTCCACGACTGCTGGTATATAGTAGTATATAAACTGAGTTAATTGCACAAACAAATAAAGACATGACTGGACAAGTAATATGTGATTTAAAATTATATATCATTAAAATCTGTTGATGTTGTTGTAATTGAGTGTAGTTGGACAATGACTTTCAGTCTGTGAAATTTACACAGTATATTCCCATGACTGAGAACAGATTTACTGGCTGCTGATTTTAGTTTTCCCCAGATGAGCCATGATTTTCAATTGAAGGTTTTAAACTATTGATCTGTTTAGTTTTTCTTAAAAGCAGAGACTTAATGGGAACTGATTCTTTTCATTACTATTACAGTAAGTGAGAAGAATGTGTTTCCATTGTAAATCGAGTCTACTAGAATCTATGGTTGTTTTATAATTGATTATTTTTAACCTACAAATTAAATTATCAAACTGCTCCTGGCAGCAGGCAATTAGGAAGGTTCATAATTCAATACTGATAAAATGGCACAAAAACTATAGTAATATTTATAACAGAATAAGTGGTACATCATATTTCAAACCCAAAATAAAACTGGATACTAAAATTATCTTGCTATGTGTATACATTTGTCATTTCTATTTGTATGGCAGTGGTGGTACATTTGTGTTTTTTCTTTTGAAAGAAATTCAACTGCTAAACCTTAACCAAAATGTACATGATGTGAAAAGACCTCAGAACATTTACAACTGTAAGCAAATGGGAACACAAACTTTTAGGTGCTACCATTTGGGTGCCAAAACAAATTAGCACCATTTAGACTTTCACACTTGGACTGCCCGTGCGTTTGTGGTAAAATGCTGCTAGTTTTTTCAGCTGCTAGTGGGGCACTTTTAACTCCAGAAAAGGGGTTAAAAACTCATGTGTTGCATAATTTCTGAAGTGTTTTATAAGCGCTTCAGGAGCGCTGCCCATTTATTGCAATGGGCAGGGGCATTTTGGAGTCCTGTATAGTGCTCCCATACCGCCCCAAAGATGCCGCTGGCAGAATTTTTTTTTAACGTCCCACAAGTGCACCGCCCGGTTGTGTGAAAGCACCAATTGCAATAAATAGGAGGCAGTTTTCAGGTGCTTTACAGGCATTTTTTCTAGCAATAAAATGCCTGAAAACTGCCTCAGTGTGAAAAGGATCTTAAGGAAAGGGTGTCTGCAGGTGATCATTTCATTTTTTGGACTAACAGGGTTAAGGTTTAAAGAAAAAGTACGTTTGGAGTAGGAAGTTTAAAGGTTGAATTAAAGTTTTACAGTTAATATCCTTTTATCTTTCAAAGCCATTAAACTGCCATCTTAGCCTGCAGTTGCCATAATGCTGCACATGTGATTAGTGGTGACATCAGCCAATTGATGGTTTAACAGTTTGGTTTAGAGTATATGAGCAGACGTGACAGTTATCAATAATGGCATGCATTGAATGTAACTGTTTTGGTAAAGAATTTAATTTAGCATTTAGTTACATTAGTAAATACATTAGTATTAGCATTTAGACCCCTTTCACACTGGGGCGCATTTCAGGCATTTTAGAGCTAAAAATAGCACCTGTAAAGTGCTTGAAAAGCGCCTCTTAAGAGTGCTTTCACACTGGGGTGGTGCACTTGCAGGAGCGGAAAAATAGTCATGCAATCAGCATCATTGGGGTGGTGCGGGTGTGGTGTATTCACTGCTCCCAAAACTCCCTGCACATTGAAAAACGTCTCTCAGAACCCACTAGTTTTGGTTTTTTTTTACTGCTTAAAAACGCCACTGCCCAAAACTGCTGATAATAGCCTATGTGTGCATGAACAAATAGAATAACATGATGGAGAGTTTATTGACTGTAGAAAAAAATGTCTACTGCCAAAAACAGCTGCTGTAAAAACGTCCAAAAACGTCCAGTGTGCATGAGGCCTAATGCCCACACCACCCCAGTGTGAAAGGGGTCTAAAGGATAAGTTCACCCTTTACCAGGTAAAAAAAATAGGCATTTATTATTTGTTGTTTCTGGAGCCTCCAAAGCATTGCACCAGCAATCGGCAGATCGCTGGTACCATGCAGGTCTCCTACAGATCTGCCGGTGAATCTGTATGCCTGTACATACCATATGGGCAAACAGATATATCAGACAGGAAGAGAGAATGAACTACCATAGCGCTCCATTGAAAACTGCAAGCCGACAGCCGCAAAGGCTTCTGGACCTTGTAGGTTCCCATTCACAGAACACTGTGAATAAGTGACTCAGCTAGGGAGGCAGGGTCCCGCTTGACCACATTTTTGTAAAATTGTGACAGATAGCAGGCAGGATAAGATCCCTGGCTAGCTGTCAAAGCTGGGGAGCAGAGGGTGTGGGGGCCAGTCCGTTCATAACATGTTACATGTTACACCCTGAATATGGGTGAAACATGTTATGAAAGGTGAACTTATCCTTTAAGTTAAAGGATCACTGCTCTTTAAAACAAAGTGCACTTTTTCTTTGCCCATTTCTACTCACCTACAATAACCCACACGTGCCCTCTCCACAGATATATACTTAGCTCGCTCTGATGGCCAAAGGTGCACTATTTGTTTATATTCAGCACATTGTTAAGTTTTACAGTGGTGATGAGTGTTATGCCGCGTACACATTTTTTTAAATGTCATTAAAAACGATTGTGTGTGGGCTTCAGAGCATTTTTTGGGTTCTGAAAAATGACCAAAAAAATATTTGAACATGCTCTATTTTTTAACAACGTTTTTCGGGTTGTAAAAAATGGTCGCGTGTGGACTTTAACGGCGTAAAAAATCCGCACATGCTCAGAAGCAAGTTATGAGACGGGAGCGCTCGTTCTGGTAAAACTACCATTCATAATGGAGTAAGCACATTCATCACGCTGTAACAGACAGAAAGGCGC